>NC_043004.1:69493488-69548488 GCF_006345805.1 Octopus sinensis
TAATAAAGTATATATATATATGTTCTTTTATTCTTTTATTTGTTTTCAGTTATTTGGCTGTGGCCATGCTGGAGCACCACTTTTAGTCAAGTAAATCCATCCCAAGACTTATTCTTTGTAAGCCCAGTACTTATTCTATCAGTCTCTTTTGCCAAACCACTAAGTTACAGGAACATAAGCACACTAACATCGGTTATCAAACACAGCGACACAAACATATACATATATGTATATATATATATATATATGTGTGTGTGTGTATACAACATATATATATATATATATATATATATATATATATATATATATATATACTAGCAGCTAAGCCCGGTTTCAGCCGGTCAGTTTGGATGGTGTGGCTGTGATTGTTTTATGTTAGGCGTAATCTATAACAGCATTTGTCAACCTTATCATTTCGAGTCCCCCGTTTCAATTGGAGCCTCCAGCTATATGAAAATTTCCTGACCCCACCCTGTCAGAAAACAGCTTCTAAGCAACTGGTTATTTTAATGACAGATGAAAGAGGGAAATTCCATTACAAAAAGTTTTGATCGATTTTCTCAGTAAGTATGGGGGGTTAGGAAAAAAATACAAACTGCATTCCAATCTATTCACCTGTCTCCACACGGGTGCCATTTTCCATGCGAATCCACCCAGCCGTTTGGCTGTGAACCTCAAGACAAGAAAGAATGCAACAATCGCTCATGTCCAATTTATATTATAGGCGCAGGAGTGGCTGTGTGGTAAGTAGCTTGCTTACCAACCACACAGTTCTGGGTTCAGTCCCACTGCATGGCACCTTGGGCAAGTGTCTTCTACTGTAGCCTCGGGCCGATCAAAGCCTTGTAAGTGGATTTGTTAGACGGAAACTGAAAGAAGCCTGTCATATATATGTATGTGTTTGTTCCTCCACCATTGCTTGACAACCAATGTTAGTGTGTTTATGTTCGTGTAACTTAGCAGTTTGGCAAAAGAGAATGCTAGAATAAGTACTAGGCTTACGAAGTATAAGTCCTAGTGTCAATTTGCTTGACTAAATGCAGTGCTCCAGCATGGCCACAGTCAAATGACTGAAACAAATAGAAGAGTAAAAGAATATAGACACACACACCTTAAAAGTAAACAGATGCCTCATTATATAGACATTCATATATAGATATATCATCATTTAACGTCTGTTTTCCATGGGTTGGATGGCTTGACTGGAGCTGGAAATATGTAGATAATGCGGGCTGTCTATTTACTTTTGAGGTATCCATGCGTGCGTGTGTGTATATAGATATATATATATATATAAAGTTAATCCGAACATGAAAACACTAAGAGAAAACACAACAACGTGAGGACGCGGAACAAGTATAGTGTTTTTGGACACTCAGGAAGGAAAGAAAGAAGGAGGATTTAATGTTTCGAGTAGAGCTCTTCGTCAGAAACATAGAAAAAGGAAAGATCCAAGGAAGGGAAGACAGAGAAAATAATTTGCCAACGATACACACGCTGTCACATATTGAATCATATATATATATATATATATATATAAAATGAGATAGGGGTTGAAAATTCAACCCACCATGGGATAATATATATACATTATTATAATATATATACATTTGAATATATAATATATATCCAATATACTGCCATTTATACCTGCCTTTATGGCTTAGAGGTTAAATGAGGTATGACTGCCCTCACTGCCGAAACAGCTGTCAGTTTTGATTTAATTGCATATTATATTTGAAAATTTTTTACTTATATCTCTTTATCTTTTTACTATTACTGTATATCTCATTTTATATAATGCCTTTACTCATATGTAATGGTGTATTAAAGTATTGATTGGGTATCATCGGATAGTTGATGTTTTATTGATTTAAGTATGTTTCTCCATTCTCTAATTTTGTAGTATATATATATATATATATATACACACACACACTCACATAAGTAGGGGTGTGTTGCGTTCCATTAATAAATAAAAAATGAAAAAATGTATGGTATATAAACAAACAAATGACATAATGTGTGTGTGTGTATATATATATATATATACACACATGTAGTGTGCAGGTATGGCTTTGTGGTTAAGAAGTTTGTATTTTGTTTCAATGTATAGCATCTTCGCTCCTTGGGTATGTGTCTTTTACTATAACCCTGGGCTGTCCAATAATCTTGTAAGTGAATTTTGAAGATGGAAACTGTAGGAAGCCTATCATGTGTCTATGTGTATCCGTGTTGTGTATGTGTGTGGATGTGTTTGAATGTTGATATTCCACACTTGTCATTCAAACAAAACAGTAATGCTGTTGATATTCCTTGTTGACATTATGACTGGTTGCTCTATACTTTTTAGGACTTCTAGAATAGGAATTTTTTTTATTTGAGAAGGAGACAAGGCTTGGCCACAGGAAGAGAATCCTGCTGTAAAATGCTACATCAAAATAACTCCCTGCCCGGCATATGCAAGTGTGCAGAAGCAGGCATTATACAAATAAATAAACAAATGTGTGTGTTATGGAGAGAGAGAGAGAGAGTATTTCATGGGTATATAGTGTTAAATGTATGATTGCTTGGGTGAAATTGAAGCTCCACATAAAGTTTCATCATCCAGGCTACATCTTGCAAAGTGGATTTGCTACTACTGGACATAATATTGAATGTTATGATATATATAGAGAGAGCAAGTATATTGTGGTGTCAGGATTAAATGCACCAAATACACTCTGTGAAGTAGTTGGTAAATGGAGACGGAGCAACTTTAAGTAGACCACTTTTGTTTTGTGAAACACATAATGACCTATCTAATATTGGTGCCATGATAAATTACATGTGGCACACTCTGTAAAGTGATGGATAATGGATACGGTATCCAGCCCCGTCAAAGCCATGCCAAAAACAGTATATAGGTATATGATAGGGTTTCCCAGGTGATGTAGGAGAGCACTTCGAATGAGAAGTGACTTGGACCAACATTGTCCGACCTGCCCCGACATGGGCTGCAAAACCACAAAAATGGGTTTCTTGATGATGATTTGGTGAAAAACTAAACTCAATCCATTTCAGTGTACAATATTTTGATATGATGATACACATGATAAAATGATATTGCCATGATCGCGTTGGTGCACCTAGTACACTCTATAAATTGGTTGGTGTTAGGTAGGGCACCCAATTATAGAAAACAAGTCAGAAATAGAATGTAGGAGTGTGACAGAGTCTCCCAGATGATGTAGATGATCAATAACTCCAAATAAGAAACGACTTGAAACAATATTTTGATCCAACTCTTAGTAGCACAGAAAGCAGAACTATAATGATGCTCATCATAATAATGATGGTTGTGATTTAGTGAGAAATTAAAGGAAGTCCATGTACAAAATCTTTGCACTTGTACAAGATTTTGATATGATGGTGCAGATGACACTAGCCAAAGGTGTCACTCAGTATGACTGAAATCTGAAGAATCTAATTGTGGAGTAAATGTCAAAAGCATATGATTATGCCAGTACCCATAAGAGTTGCCGAATCATCGTCAAAGGGAGATATGTGCTTGAGATGTGTGAATGTAAACGACTCTGAAATGAGAGAAAAACCTCTTCACTCCAGGCCATGTAACATTGTTTAAGACTTTAGCAACTCTCTGATAGACATATCCATAATTAGTATAGCTGTAATTAACATCTGTAACTACTTTAACAAATTCATTTCTACTAACGGTAGCTTTCAAAGTGTTCTCTCCCTGCACACACATGCACATACAAGCACATACAAGCACACACAGACTCACATGCTTTTATACACACGCACACACACACATGTGCACCCACATACATACACATCGTAAGAGCTGCACACATGTTCATAATGACTGTATCATTGGGAACATACTTATATTACATTTCAGCTTCAAGTGTATTCATCATAATACCAGACAAAGAGATGTAATTGAATTAGCCGTTAACTGGAATTGATCTTCCCCCCTCTCTCTCTTTCTGTATGTGTGTGTCTCTTTCTCACTCCTCTTTATTCCCACCCCTCCTCATCCCCACTCATTTGTATTGTCATTTTTCTTTTTACATTTCTGTTTTAAGGACATTACACAATTGTCAAATGTATACAGCACCAAAATGTAAAAGAAAAAGGACAAAGAATGCATTTATCATCTGCTGAAATTCCTCTCAACCTTCTCTACCCCCCCACCTTCCCCATCGTGTATTTTAAAAGTGCTCCAGGTTACAAAAATGTATGAAGATGAACTCAGAGCCGAACAGATGTACAAAATATACTCTACAATTAGGCCGATGTAATGTAAATTTTTTTTGTTATTTAAAGTTTTATGGTGTGTGTTATATTGTTTTGTAAAGTGCTTCTTGAGTCGAAGGCAGCAGCAAATTGTCAGAGTCATTAGAGTGCTGGATAGGATGCCTTCTGGTATTTATTTTGACACAGTGAGCTCTGAGTTCAAATCTCACCAAGGCCAATTTTTGCCTTTCATCCTTTCCCTGTCAGTCTCAGCACTTCCTTGGTTGATTCTATGTCATAATTATTTGGTTGATTCTAGTCACAATTATTTGGTTGATTCTGTGTCATAATTATTTGGTTAATTCTAATCATAATTATTTGGTTAATACCAGTTATAATTATTTGGTTAATACCAGTCATAATTATTTGGTTAATTCTAGTCATAATTATTTGGTTAATTCTAGTCATAATTATTTGGTTAATTCTAGTCATAATTATTTGGTTAATTCTAGTCATAATTATTTGGTTAATTCTAGTCATAATTATTTGGTTAATTCTAGTCATAATTATTTCGTTGATTCTAGTCATAATTATTTGGTTAATTCTAGTCATAATTATTTCGTTGATTCTATGTCTTAATTATTTGGTTAATTCTAGTCATAATTATTTGGTTAATTCTAGTCATAATTATTTGGTTAATTCTAGTCATAATTATTTGGTTAATTCTAGTAATAATTATTTCGTTGATTCTAGTCATAATTATTTGGTTAATTCTAGTCATAATTATTTCGTTGATTCTATGTCTTAATTATTTGGTTAATTCTAGTCATAATTATTTGGTTAATTCTAGTCATAATTATTTGGTTAATTCTAGTCATAATTATTTGGTTAATTCTAGTCATAATTATTTGGTTAATTCTAGTCATAATTATTTGGTTAATTCTAGTCATAATTATTTGGTTAATTCTAGTCATAATTATTTGGTTAATTCTAGTCATAATTATTTCGTTGATTCTATGTCTTAATTATTTGGTTAATTCTAGTCATAATTATTTGGTTAATTCTAGTCATAATTATTTGGTTAATCTAGTCATAATTATTTGGTTAATTCTAGTCATAATTATTTGGTTAATTTAGTCATAATTATTTGGTTAATTCTAGTCATAATTATTGGTTAATTCTAGTCATAATTATTTGGTTAATTCTAGTCATAATTATTTCGTTGATTCTATGTCTTAATTATTTGGTCAATCCTGTCGTAATTATTTGACAGAAACTACCACGTGTGTGTGTTTGTTCTCTGTCAGCCCTACTCAACTGCTTGGCAACTAATGTTGGTTTGTTTACATCTCCACAATGTAATGGTTCAGCAAAGGAGACTGATAGAATAAGTACCAGACTTAAGAAAGAAAAAACTATGTATTGGACTGAATTTGACTAAATCCTTGGATATGGTGCCCCAGCATGGCCACAGTCCATTGACTGAAACAAGTAAAGCAATAAGAAATAAAAAAAAAAATGAAGGTGCAGGAGTGGCTGTGTGGTAAGTAGCTTGCTTACGAACCACATGGCTCCGGGTTCAGTCCCACTGCGTGGCACCTTGGGCAAGTGTCTTCTACTATAGCCTTGGGCCAAACCGAAGCCTTGTGAGTGGATTTGGTAGATGGAAACTGAAAGAAGCCTGTCGTATATATATATATGTGTGTGTATGTATATGTTTGTGTGTCTGTGTTTGTCCCCCTAGCATTGCTTGACAACCGATGCTGGTGTGTTTACATCCCCATCACTTAGCGGTTCGGCAAGAGAGACCGATAGAATAAGTGCTAGGCTTACAAAGAATAAGTCCTGGAGTCACTCTGCTCGACTAAAGGCGGTGCTCCAGCATGGCCACAGTCAAATGACTGAAACAAGTAAAAGAGTAAAAGAATAAAAGAAGGGAAAAGCTATTGTATGTTGTCCTTTGTACTTATTTCTGGTTTTCCACCATCGTTTACCTAGGTTGCAAGATAACCATGTATATTTGTGCTGCTTGTCTCTTTCATGCATATCGTACAGTTCCATGGAGCTGCAATACATTCAGCAACGAACCATTATGATGAAGTAAATTCTGTTGGAGGGAAGAGAGATAGCAATCTTGTTGCTAAGATCTGCACTGTTATTGAATAGACATTGCTGCTACACGGTGGTGGAAGCAACACCACCAGGCTATGTACACCTTCTGTTCATGTTATTTCTGCTTCTTAATAAACTATTTCTTGTAATTATATTTGCTCAGCAGTCCAATCTCACAATTCAATTTTCGTTTTAGTTTCTGGTAACCTTTATCTCTGTCTATCTATTTGTCTCTCTCTCTCTCTCTCTCTCATACAACAATGTTTCCTAGAAAGAAAAGGAGAGAGAAAAAAATCCAAACAAAAAAGCAAGGAAAAGGCTCCAAGAAGATGAAGAGAGGAGAGAAAAAAATAATAGGAAAAGCAAAAAAAAAAGTAATAATAAATTAAAAAAAACAAGAAAAAGAAAAAAAAACCCAAAACAAACCAAAATTCCATCCAGCCTATGAATACAGTGTTCATTCGAGTTGCAAGTAACTCATTCCTTTTTAATTAATTATATTCAAAGGAATATCTTTCTCACAGAAATATTCTTCAATATTGTAGCAAGCCAAAAATTCTTGAAGAAATCATATTCTTGGTTTTCGAAGACCAACTCTGTTTAGTTACCAATTTCACTTTTATTAGAATCATTGAAGACATGTTTTTGTTGGGGTTTTTTTTTTATTATGTTATTATTGATGGTGGTGTCGGTAGTGGTGGATCTTTGACATTTTTTTCTATTAAAATTTAAATAATTCCACTGAATATGATAATGTTTTCATCATCATGATCGTGACCATCATCAACATCATTTGATGATGATAGTAATGATGATGATGCTGAGTGGTGGTGACGATAACCACCATAATGGCACTGGTGATGTTGATGGGGGGGGGGCTGCAGCATTGGAGATGGTGGTGGTGGTGAAACGTTTGATTTCTGTTGCATCATAACTACTTGGGTGTTTTTTCTAACTCCTTACTCTCTCTTTTACTCTTTTACTTGTTTCAGTAATTTTGACTGTGGCTATGCTGGAGCACTGTCTTTAGTCGAGCAAATTGAACCCAGGACTTATTCTTTGTAAGCCTAGTACTTATTCTGTCGTTCTCTTTTGCCAAACCGCTAAGTTACACGAACATAAACACACTAACATTGGTTGTCAAGCAATGGTGGGGGAACAAACATATACATATATATGACAGGCTTCTTTCAGTTTCCGTCTACCAAATCCACTCACAAGGCTTTGGTCAGCTCGAGGCTGTAGTAGAAGACACTTGCCCAAGGTGCCATGCAGTGGGACTGAACTCAGAACTCTGTGGTTGGTAAGCAAGCTACTTACGGAGACGTAAACACACCAGCATCGATATAATCGACTTAATCCGTTTATCTGTCCTTGTTTGTCCTCTCTGTGTTTAGCCCCTTGTGAGTAGTAAAGAAATAGGTATAGCTAGACACGAGCACAGCCGTGTGGCTAAGAATGTTCTGTCCCACTGCACAGCACCTTGAACAGGCCAACCAATACCTTGGGAGTGAATATGATAGATAGAAACTGTGTGGAAGCCTGTTGAATATAAAAAAAAAGTGCTGGGGTCAATTCTTTTGGTTAAAATTCCTTGAATATTGTGCCCCAGCATGGCTGTAGTCTAATGACTGAAACAGAGATAAAAAGATGTGTGTGTGTGTCTGTCTGTTTGTCTGTCTATGTGTGTGTGTGTGTGTGTGGAGGAGGGGTACATATGCATACAGTTTTCTTCAATGACATAATTGTCTTTTTTTCTTCTAAACTATTTAGTTAATCTACACACTGAACACCTTTCATGCTTTTCATGTGTGTGTGTGTGTTTGTGTGTATTCCAGCTTTCATTCCTGGCTTCTACACTCCCCCACCCTGGCAATACCCTTCCTCCTCTTCCCTCCACCCACTCCTGTTCCATCATATCATAAATAAACTTGCCTACTATACATTCTCCTTAACATGAAAACTCCTTTGTTTATCACCAAATCATCATTTATTTCTAGAGGGATGATAGGGTACCTAAGCAGTTTGCTTTAGTGTTTTTATTTTGTTATTCTTCTTGATTTTGTTGATACTATTTCTTTCATTTTTGTTGTTTTTATTATATTTTGTTGTCATTTTTGTTGGGGGTGTCTTTTTTTTTCTTTCCAATGTGTTTCCCATCTGTTTCTCCTTATTTGCAATAGTCAGTAGAATAGGTCTGCAAATTTAGAGATTTTATGATCTGTTTGAATGTTTGAACCTTATTACAGTTGTTTCATGGCTGCGGCCATACTAGAGCACTGCTTTAAAGGGTTTTAGTCAAAGAAATCGAGCCCAGTACTTATTCTTTGTAAGCCTAGTACTTATTTTAGCTTTTTTTTTTTTTTGCTGAACTGCTAAGTTACAAGCTCATAAACACACTAGCATCAGTTGTGAAGAAATAGTGGGGAGACAGACAGACAGACACACAAATACATGCATGCATACATACATATATACATTGCCACTCATAATAAAAAGGAATACTGGTGCAATGTCCCAGTGAAGACCTTAATAAAATGTAGGCAAAACAGACATGATATAATGATTTGGGATAGAGAAGAGAAACTGTGCACAGTTGTGGAAATTAGCTGCCCAGGGGATGCTAACATAAAGCTGAAGATAAGTGAAAAAGAGATGGATGCCCTTCCTAACACCAACCACTGTGTGAGTGTAGTGGGTGCTCTTTACATGCCACCAGCACAGGGGCCAGAAGAGGCTGGCAATGGCCACAATCGGTTGGTGCTTTTTACGTGCCACCAGCACGGAAGCCAGTCAAGGCGGCGCTGGCATCGGCCACATTCAGATGGTGCTTTTTACCTGCCACCGACACGGGTATCACAAGTACAATTTCCATTTGATTTTTATTTTGATGTTGATATACTTGACTCAATAGGTCTCCTCAAGCACAGCAGGTCGCCCTACGATCCGAGGTAAGCACAGCAGGCCGTCCTATGATCCAAGGTACTTTTAATGGAGTGGGGCTGGTTATGTAAAGCTGGTGTAGGTTACAGCCATGAACTCACTTTGTTTTTTGTATATATATATATATATATATATATATATTTAATAAGAACTGAAGGGTTCTTTTGTGTTTTTATGAGGACCATCAAGTTTCTTCTTTGAAACTGGCTTTTTATTGTCTTACTTTGTGTGTGTATTTATATGAAATTCAGAATGACAGTCAAATGATGGAAACTTTTTTAAACCACCTGAAAATAAGACATAGTTAAAATATCTAAAGTAGGTTTGATTGGTTTTAGTCTATAATCATCATCATCATTTATCGTCCGTGTTCCATGCTAGCATGGGTGGGATGGTACAAGAGCCAGCCAGGCCGAAACCTGCACTGGACTTCTGCGACTGTTTTGGCAAGATTTTTGCAGCTGGATGCCCTTCCTAACACCATAATATATTATAATATATGGCTATATTGTGATATTGACAACAATATATATTTAAGGCAGTCAGCTGGCAGAATCGTTAGCATGCCAGGTGAAATGCTTAGCGATATTTTGTCTGCCGTTACATTCTGAGTTCAAATTCCACCAAGGTTGACTTTGCCTTTTATCCTTTCAGGGTCGATAAATTAAGTACTAGTTATGCACTGGGGTCAATATAATCGACTTAATCACTTTGTCTGTCCTTGTTTATCCCCTCTATGTTTAGCCCCTTGTGGGCAATAAAGAAATAAGAAACAATATATATTTAATCTGTAATATATTATATAATTACTATATATTTTTTGTATAAAACACTTATATATCTATTCCATCCAGGATATCTTATGTATGTCACTCTCTTCATCTAATCAGCTTTTATTTTCTGTTTCTTCAGACCTTCTTGATATTAACCCACACATGGTTGATCTGGTTTGGTGATAGAAACTTCCTGTTTTAAAATGATCTAAATTTAGACCTCACTTTCTTTGTTAATATGTCCCAGACACCAGTTTAACAACAATGGTTATCTTTATATATAAAAGTGAAGTTGTGTGTCTGTCTCCTACGATTTAGATTCCTAACTACTCCCACATTTTGTGGTGCAGCTTAACCAAAACCGGGTATCTTATAGTCGTGATTCATATTGAGCCCTTCTGGGTATTAGCGTGAGTCTACGATTTTTAAAAACATTTACCATAATTTTTTTCCATTTTAATGCATTTTTTCATAATAAGAAATAAAGGCAGTGTATTTCTATGGAAATTTGGTAATGAAAGGCTTAACTCCTTAGCATTCAGATTACTGTAAAATATATCTTTTTTTTTCTTTATCTTTTACTTGTTTTAGTCATTAGACTTTGGCCATGCTGGGGCACCACCTAAAAGAATTTTTAGCTGAATAAACAAATCAACCGCAGTACTCAGTTGTTTTGCTAAGTCTGGTACTTATTTTATCGGTCTCTTTTGCTAAGTTATGGGGGACATAAACACACCAAGACTGGTTGTCAAGCAGTGATAGGGGACAGACAGACAGACACACACACACACACACACACACACACACACACACGATGACTTTCTTTCAGTATCTACCTATCAAATCTACTCAAAAGGTTTTGGTCGGCCCGAGGCTATAGTAGAAGACACTTGCCCAAGGTGCCACGCAGTGGGACTGAACCTGGAACCATGTGGTTGGGAAGCAAGCGTCTTACCACACATCCACTCCTGTGCCTATAGTAAAATATATTGATCATTTATTCCCATTGATTTGAATTAATCATGCATTATTTTATAACTTCGAGATTTCTATGATGTAATTGTTTATTTCTAGAATGGCAATGTAGGGTAGGTGTAAGAGGTTGGATCTGATCTGTTTCAATCTAAAGCAAAGTAGTATTTTTGGGCCAGATAATGGTTTCAAATTTTTGTCACAAAGCCAGCAAGTTCAGGAACGGGGTTAAGTCAATTACATTGACCCTAGTACTCAACTGGTACTTATTTTATCAACCCTGAAAGGATGAAAAGTAAAGTTACCTTGGTGTAATTTGAACTCAGAATGTAAAGACAAACAAAATGCCACTAAGCATTTTGCTTAGTATACTGATTCTGCCAGCTTGCTGCCTTAATAATAATAATAAGAAGAAGAAAAAGGGTTTCAAATTTTGCCACAAGGGCAGCAATTTTGGGGAACATGATGAGCCGATTACATCTACCACAATGTTCAACTGGTACTTATTTTATTGACCCTGAAAGGATGAAAGGCAAAGTCGACTTTGGCAGAATTTGAACTCAGAAAATAAAGGTGGACGAAATGCTGCCAAGCATTTTGCTCAGCGTGCTAACGATTCTGCCTTAATAATAATAATCCTTGCCTTCATAATAATAATGATGATGATGATGATATTTTTTTTATAAGAAATAGTAGAAGAAAATGCACAAATGTGTTAAAAAACAAAATGTCTGAATTCTAAATTTAGCAATGGCTGATGGTGTAAAAGTTGTTTTGTGTGTTATGAACTATTTTACATACAAATATGTCCTTCAGTGTTTTCATGGTTCACTAAATACTTCACCCCACTCCTACTACTGCTATTTCTTTCTCTCTGTAATACTTATCTCTCTTCCTCACCATCTCCTTCCCCTGTCTGTCTGCCTCTCTCTCTCTCTCTCTCCTTGTCTCTTTTTCCTCACCTCTCTCATTCTCTCATTTTTCTTTACTCTTCTCTCACCCACTCCTTTCTGTCAGGCAGTCCATTTTCACTTAGTTAAATAAGTACACTCCCTAGAAACTATTTTGAAAATGTCTTTTATATATATATATATATATATATATATATATGTATATATATATATATATATTATATATATATATATATATATTATATTAAAATTTATTTCAAGATGAATGAAGCCATATATGGTGTGTGTGTGTGTGTGTGTGTGCTTCTATGGTGTATATACACATAGCTCATAATAATAATAATAATGATGATGATCCTTTCTACTAAAGGCACAAGGCCAGAAATTTTGTTGAGGTGGTGGTGGTGGTGGGGGGGTCTAGCTGATTGCATCAACTCCAGTGTTTCCCTGGTACTTAATTTGTTGACCCTGAGAGGATAAAAGGCAAAGTTGACCTTGGCGGAATTTGACCTCTGAACGTAACAACAGGCGAAATACTGCTAGGCATATTGCCTGCTATGCAATAATAATAATGGTTTTAGATTTTGGCACAAGGGCAACAACTTTTGGTGGGAGGAGATGAGTCTATTACATCAACCCCAGCGTTCAACTGGTACACTGAAAGGATGAAAGGCAAAGTCAACCTCAGTGGAATTTGAACTCAGAATGTAACGATGGGCAAAATACCACTAAGCATATTGCCCAGCGTGCTAATGATTCTACCAGCTTGCCACCTTCAAATAGGAATGGTTTCAAATTTTGGTACAAAGCCAACAAATTCTGGGAACTGGGTAAGCCAATTACATCGACCCTAGTGTTCAACTGGTATATATTTTATCAACACTGAAGGGATGCAAGACAAAGTTGACCCCAACATCATTTGAATAATAATGATGATAATAATAATAATAATAGTAATAGTAGTAGTAACAAGAGCACTCAGAAAGTGCAAACCTCCATCAAGGCAACACTAACGTCCTCTCAACGATTAGCCAGAGAGGATTTTTAAAATGAGAATATCTGAAATAAACTTGACTGCTCTCACAAACAAGGATACTAAAAATGAACCTGACTGCTCTCAAAAATTAAGTAAAAAAAAAACAAGAAAAATAATCCAAAACCCTTGTCTGGTACTGGATTGATCCTAAAATTTAATCAGTTTGTGCCAGTCAGGAGACAAAACATTGCTGAAAGTTTCATCCAAATCCATCCAGCAGTTCTTGAGATATCTTGTCCATGGACAAACAAACAAACGCGACTGAAAACAATTCCTCCACCTTCACTAAGGTGAAGATATTGATAATAATCTAGAGTATAACAAACTAGACCTAGTGGTTAGAGCAGGGATTCTCAACCATTTTTAACTATGGACCCCTTCGATTACTATTTTATTCTTGTGGACCTCCAACAGCCGTTCGATGTTTATAAACACATTTTGAAAGATTCTTCTTTCAAAATTCCTGTCTTGTTTTTTGCACATTAACTTGTGTAGGTAGAACTGTGTAAACTTGGCTGTTTCTTGCAATGCATACCAATAAATACATCATACATGAAATTTTTTAAAGGGCCCTTGAAATACTACTGTGGATTCCAATCTACTATTTTGTTATATGGTCCCCAAAAAATCTTACATGGACCCTCAGAAGCCATACGGCCTCCGTTTGAGAGCCACTGGTCTGGAGTATAACAGACTGAACTTAGTGGTGGTGGACACTTATACAAAATAGTCCAGCTATGGAAAATGAAGAAGGTGAAGACAGTGCCAATTATTGCTGGGTCCTTGGGGACAGTACCAGAAGGCATCAAGAGGAATATAAAGGAAATCAGAATAGAGAGCCTAGTAGAACTGTTACAAAAGGTTTGCCACCTTTGCATGGCCAGAATAATCAAGAAAGCATTTGATAGTTGAAAAGAACAAATAACATGGTATTGTAAACTGCAGGTAGCAAGCTTGCTATGCATGCAGGAATCCAGGAGTTCCAAACAAAATCTGAGTTAAAAGAATAAAAATAAAAATAATAATAATCTTTATTATTTTTTATGCATATACCCCTTCTTTTTCAGTGTATACTTCCTTTCTTGCCTTTTTTTTTATCATTTCACTATATGTAAACTCCCACACTTTGTCTTTGTATTGTCCCCCTCAACTTTTGCCCTTGTGGCAAACAAATGAAATCATCATCATCATCATTATTATTATTATTGTGTGAGAGAGCAGTTCATGCCATCAAAGTGACACTGGGGTAAAATATACGAAGCCCAGTATGCCCATCATGACTACCCATCAGATAAGGGTACACCAGGAACATGCATCACAACCAAATGTGCGCGACAAGGTGATCTCATATCAAGATAAACAGCACATGACCTTGCAGGTGGGGCCCAGTTAGAATTTTCTTCATGTTGAGTAGCCCATCCCACTCAAAAGGTCCCTGAATAAGGGTTGTTTAAGGATGTTGAAAGAACCACCCATGTTTCCAGAGGTGAATTCTTCAAACCCCAAAGAATCCCTCTCAACACATGGCTATGATGCTCCCCCACTACTTCTGCTCGTGATCAGAGATGCACATATCGTCAGCCACTAAGGGACATGCTCAACTGGTTACGGTCAAACAACTGACAAACAAATCTGTGGTATTGAGCAGAATATTTGCTGTAGCCCATCTTTTATACCAAGACAAGACAATGTACATGATAACACTTCCAATCAGTTAAGATCAGGAGCCATGAGAGCCACTGCCTGGTACTGCTATTATTATTATTATTATTATTATTATTTTCTGATTGAATTGCAGTTCATCTTCTGAGAATGTGGGCAGTTGATGTCAACACGATTTTTGGTTTATTATTTTATTAGCCACAGGGGCATAGATGAGGGGTCATCGCAAGGATTGATGAGTAGCAAAGTCTGGGCTGGCACCTACTTTGTTCTGTTTGATACCCACCCCATTCCAAGGCACCGTTACATCCACCCAATGAAAGAAGGAGCCTCTACATTAGGCTTGGGGCTGGACTATGTTATTAAAAAACAAAAGTCAAGATAATCTTTCATTAGGCTTTGTAGGCCACAATTTGCCCATGTCTATTTTATGTGGCCATGTTGACTTTGAAATAGCAGCCAAACAAATTTTCCTCAAATGACACACCTTAAGAAGGCTGGGGTAGTGTCTATCAAATAATGTATTTTTAGATACAACATCCGGAGAGACAGGACAAGACAAGACAGTCACAGTTGGGATAATTTAGATCATAGATACCCTGAATCAGATCAAGGTCAGCATGACATTGAGCTACTAAAAATAAAACACAAAAAAGAAAAAGTGAAGAGAAAAAGGAGAATATGAAAATGGCTTACCTCCCACCCATTCACTGTACCCTCTTATACAATAAATAAAATTTTTTTGTTGATTTACATTCAATGCCAGAGATTGTTAATTGGTCTGTTTGCATACGATTGGGGCAGATAGGCAGCTGTTATATATGTTTCTATTTGTATGAGATTGCTTTCCTAATAAGGTAATTCAGTATAACAGTTTGGGGCGGGGGGTGGGGGTCAGTTAAGTTTTCTTGTTTTGTGATAGGGCCATACTTTGAAGATCTTTCTCTTGTTTTTCCTCTTACTTGTTTCAATCATTGGATTGCAGCCATGATAAGGCACCACCTTTGAAAAGGTTTTAGTCAAATGAATAGATCCCCAACACTAATTTTTAAGTCCTGTATTTGTTCTGTTTCAGGTCTTTTGCCAAATCACTAAGTTATGGGGCTGCAAACAAACTAACAAGGATTGCCAAGCAGCGATGATAGTGGGAGAGAGGGGACAAACATGGACATACGTACATACAAACATATCATTATCATCATCCTTTAACATCCATTTTCCATGGGTTGGATGGTTTGACCAGAACTGGGGAGCTACACCAGGTTCTAGTCTGATTTGGCTTGGTTTCTACAGTTGGTTGCCCCTCCTAACACCAACCACTTTACAATGTGTGCTGGGTGTTTTTAACGTGCCACCAACATGAGTGCTTTTTACATTGCACCAGCACAGGACTCTAGCAAGCCAATCCTCTTCACCAGTGGATGCAGCCATAACACTTCTGTTGTGGAGGACAGGTCCTTTGTCATCTCTTCTGAAAGGATCAGCGTCCTGAGGTCATCCTTCAGTATCTCATCCCTAGTACATATACACAGTTTCTGTCAATCAAAAACCACAGTATTGGAGCTGGCAGAAACGTTAGCACGCCGGGCGAAATGCTTAGTGGTATTTCGTCTGCGTTATGTTGTGAGTTCAAATTCCGCCGAGATCGACTTTGCCTTTCATCCTTTCGGGGTCAATAAATTAAGTACCAGTTACGCACCGGGGTTGATGTAATCGACTTAATACCTATGTCTGTCCTTGTTTGTCCCCTCTGTGTTTAGCCCCTTGTGGGCAATAAAGAAATAAGTATTGGTCTGCTTGAAGCTTTATAAGAAGACATTTACCCCAGATGCTGCACAGTGAGACTGAACCTGAAATTATGTGATTTCAAAGTGGGCTTCATAACCACTCAATCATGCCAAACATTTGGCTGATGGATGAAACAGGGTACTTCTTAGAAAATCTATTATCATCTTCATCAGTTAACACTTTTTCATGCTTGCATAGGTAAGATGAAATTTGTTGGGGCAGATTTTTTTTTATGACCAGATGCTCTTCCTGTCACTAATCCTTACCTGTTTTCAAGCAAGGTAATATTTTCACATGGCTAGATATGTTTTTACAGAAGGCTGAACACAAACAAACAAGCCCGCTTGCATGACAGTGATGTTCATTTACAACCATCACATGATGTCTAGCCAAGGGCTACACACAAATACATACATAAGCTCTACCTGCGACGATTTCATCTCAATCGAAGGAGAGGAGCTTTCTCCGTCTGGGTTGCGGATCCGTGGAACAAGCTGCCAGACGAGATGGTGAAGATGCCGACGACCGCTTTGTTCAAAGCCTCCCTGGACCTCAAGTGGCCTGAACTCTTTACATGAACACCACCCTGTACTTAACTCCATGTCCCCCTACATGGCCTTGCTATTTGCTTTTGAGCCAAATTAACTAACTAACTAACTAACTAACATATATATATATATTATATATATATATATATATATATATATATATATATACCAGAGTAAACACATAAATGTGAAACAAGGTGGAAAAAAGAGCACTCAAATACCAGGAGTAGAGTAATATGCTTTATTTAAAGGCAGCAGAAATTCAACAAAACCTGTTACTTGGAGTTTCACGTTCCCATTTGTCGATGAACGGGAACGTGAAACTCCGAGTAACAGGTTTTGTTGAATTTCTGCTGCTTTTAAATAAAGTATATATATATATATATACACTCACACATACATGTCTGAATATATGTATCTGTATGTATGTACAACAAGCTTCTTCAAGTTTCTGTCTACCAAATGCCCTCAGAAGGCTTTGGTCAGCCTGGGGCTATAGTAGAACATAGCTGCCCTTGGTGCCATCCAGTGGGGCTGAACCAAAGTCTGGTTGGAAAGCAAGCTTCTTATCCACACATTCATACCTGCACCTGTCTTTGTTTACCTATGCCATCATATAGGGGTCCATATACAGCATGGGCTCCCAACTTTTTGTGGATTTTTTGGTGTACAATCATGCCATGTGGAACGTTGTGGGAATTTTATACCCAGCAGAGCTCATCACTCTTTGAGTTGGAACACAAGTGATTCCTTCCTGAAAGAGTGACAGACAGACAGACAGAGCAGAATTGACTCTGTACAGAACTGGTACTTTATTTATTGAGTAAAAGACAAAGTTGACCTCAACAGGATTTAACTCTGAGTACAGAGATTAAGAACGAATGTAATACTGCAAGACAATCTGTCTGATGGCCTACAATCTCTGCCATTTGGCCTTGTCTTGTTTTTATATGTGTATGTTTGAGTTTTGTAAAATAATATGGTTTAGTGTTCTGTTAGGAGAGGTGAGCCCTGACATTCTAGGTAGAACCCTTCTGATCACATGGCTGTATGGTTAAGGATCTTGCTTTGCAGTCATGTCGTTTCAGGTTCTGTCACACTATATGGCACTTTGGGCAAATGTCTTCAGCCCAAGGCTGACCAATGCTTTTTAAGTAAATTTGGATGATGGAAACTTTGTGGAAGCTCATTGTGTGCGTGTGTGCCTTTATCTTTCAGTTTGTCCCCCTCTTGTCAACCAGAATTAGCTTGTTTAAACTGCTATAACTTAGTGGTCTGGTGAAAGGCATCAATAGCAGAAGCACCAAACTAAGCCCTTCAATGCAGTAATCCAGCATGGCCACAGCCCAATGTAAAAGAAAAACTAAAATGTATTTCACTAATTTCACCAGGTTTCCTTTGTGTTTGTGAAACCCAATCGTATGGATGATGCTTAATAGACCCTAGATTTCTGACCACATCATGCTGATTCAAACTGATGAGATCAAACTAGATCAAAATAGTAGCCATCTACGAATGTTAAGGACTGTGATTAAAATGGAAAAAGAAAAACAATTTAGTCCAATGCATAAAGATAACATATTTTATTTATATCTTTCATTTCACTCGCAAAAATACATAAATAAATAAAAGCAATATGGATTCTTGGTGATAACTCCCTCTCTTGCCACAGTAAAAAAACTGCCTACTGATGTATTTGTTTGTGTGTATTGTGTGTGTCTGAGTGCTGCACTTTGTTTAGAGTGTCATGGAATATTAAAAGAAGCAGTGATTTATAGCAGAGTGTCTTATGGGAGTACTGAACACATGTGAAATATTTATTTATTTATTTTGTTTGTTAATTTTATTTATTAATTTGTTCATTACAGAGATTTGTAGTTAGTCAAATACAAGTCGGGTAGGTGCATGTGTGTGCATAGAGCTTCATAATACTTAATGATTTAAAGCCAAAATAACTAATAGCTACACATTACTTAGTATCCATGGAGAAGATGGAGAATTGGGGAAAAGTCTAAGTGTATACTGCCAGAAAATGCCTGTGTATAATGATGCCAACAGAAGAATTTCTGAGATCTACAGTGATTAATATTGATTTTAAATTTTGGCATAAGGTTAGCAAGTTTTGGGGGAAGGGGTAAGTTGATTATAACGACCCCTGTGCTCAACTGGTACTTATTTTATCAACCCCAAAAGGATGAAAGGCAAAGTTGATCTCAGCAGGATCTGAACTCAGAAACTCAGAATATAAGGGCAGATGAAATGCTTCTAAGCATACTAACGATTCTGCCAGCTTGCTGCCTTTATAGTGATTAATATCAAAATTAGCTGACTGAATCGCTACTGTGTTGCAAAAAAGTACTTAGCAGGATTTCTTCCAATTTAACAATCTGAGTTCATCTTCCACCAAGGTCAGCTTTGCCTACCATTCTTTCAGGGTCAATAAACTAGGTACCAGCTGAACACTGGGGTTGATATAATCGACTTACTCGCTCCCCCAAAATTGCTGGCCTTGCTCAAGACTCCAGGAGTTTGGGGGAGTATAGAAATACCCTTATTCCCAGGCTCCCTTTAGACACCACTGTCCCTGACTTGGGATTGTAATCCCTGTTAAGGGTGGCCCCAGTTATGGATCAATTAACAGAATTTGGTCCTGTGGTTATGGCATACTTGATTTGAAGGTGGGGTGGTCCCTAGACATGTGTCATACATGACCCATTGATGTGTGGGCATACCCTGATATTATGTGGACTGGTCAAGTTCCTTGAGCCATAGGTTCTACTCCCCAGGTCTGGGTTTAGATATTCCTCTTCTGGATGGGACACCAGTCTGTCACAGAGTCACTTATTTTTGCCAGTTGAGAATAGAGTGGAGAAACATGAAATGAAGCGATTTGCTGCTGAACACACTGCATCGGCTGCTCCAGGAATCAAAACCATAATCTTAGGATCATGAGTGCAGCTCTAAACCACAGAGCACCACATGTGAGCCAGTGTCCTTACTTAAAAGTTAAATAGACCCTGTGCCTGAAGGTTAAGGATACCAGCAGAGTAAATATAAATAATCAAGTGAGAGGAAATGCAAAACACCAGTGGTGTATCTTACCCGCAAAAAATCATGTCTTTTCAGACTTCTGAATGGAAGCGCAGACACAGCTGTGTGGTTAAAAATCTTCCTTCCTAATCATGTAATCTTGTGTTCAAACCCACTGCAAGGCATTTTTGGCTTGTGGCTTCTACTGTTGTCAACCAAAGCCTTGTGAATGGATTTGCTAGACAGACACTGAAAAAGGCTCATCACACATGCACACACGCACACACACGTGTTATACAAGCAGTGTCAATCATTTCCAATATTCTTTGAAAACCTGTCTGGCCATTGAAAACTATTACCTTGCTTGGAAACCGGTTAGAAAATCTGCTTGAATAAACTCCATTTAACCCATTCAAGCAAACGTTTAAACAATGATGACGATGACATTAAAAATTCTAGTTAAATTATTAAAAAAACCATACTTTGATTCCACATTAGAAAGTGGGGCTAATTTACATTGACTCTCGGAACGTGCTAAATTTTAAAAAATTATTTTAATTGCCACTGCATAGTGCCAAAGATGCCAACATTGCCGTGAAAATACAAGACCAGGTACTGCAACAGCTTGGGTTTCAAGAGCCCTACAGCTCTTCAATATTCTTCCAAAATGTTTGAGAGACCTGCATGGTGTGGATGTAGGTGTTCTCAGAACAAAACTGGATCTCCTGTCAAGGGTTCTGGATGAGCCTATCTCACAGCAGGAAACGCAGATGAGGGCAGCAACATCAAACTCCCTCATTCACCAAATGCCGCAATATCAGAGGTGATTTCAAATGGTGAAGGTTTAGCTAAGCCAACGGTGGTGCCCCAGTGTTCAAATTGAAACTAGTAAAAGAGAGAAATAAATCTTTTAACTGACCGCATTCAGGCACTCACTGAATTAAACAGCAAAATTATTTTGTATTTTAACTACCATTATTAAACTCAGTCCAAACCCATTTCATCTGGCCATTTTGTAATTGTAACATCATCACATCTGTCGCCCTTGTTGTAGTAATTGCAGAATCAATTAAATTATGGTAAATATAGTAATTTTTTTTGGTTGTTTTTGTTTTTCCCTTTCAATTATTATTATCATTATTAGGAAGGCAGCTAGCTGGCAGAATTATTCGCACGCCAGACAAAATGCTTAGTATTTCGTCTGCTGCTATGTTCTTAGTTTAAATTCCACTGAGGTCAGCTTTGCCTTTAATACTTTCAGGATCGATGAATTAAGTACCAGTTACACACTGGGGTCAATATAATCAACTAGCCCTCTTCCCCAAAAGTTTTCAAGGCCTTGTGTCTAGAGTAGAAATAATGATAATAATAATAATAATTATTATTAAGGTGGTGAGCTGGCAGAATTGTTAGCATGCTGGGTGAATTGCTTAATATTTCATCTGTTGCTACATTCTGAGATCAAATTCTGTCAAGGTTGACGTCGCCTTTCGTCTTTCAGGCTCGATAAAGTAAGTACCAGTGAAATACTGGGGTTTCCACCTTGGCATCTAAAACTCGGAGTTTTATCATGGCTACCAAATAATAGTCACATATTACTTTTACAGATATATATATATATATATATATATATATATTATATATATATATATATATATATATACATACATACACACACACATACACAAGCAAGCAAGCTATGACCCTAACAAACTTCTTAGTTCTTAGAAGTATAGTATACTCTGAGTCACATTAGTAGCAACATGGACCTTTTCCCTCTTCTTGCTCTATTAGAGAATTGGAGTAAAATTATATTAATGTGTCCAACTGATTAAAAAATTATATTTAAATTATGCAGCTGAGGATAGCCCTGCATTTAATTTGATTTAATGATTCCATTGTTCAATTAAAGGAAGCCGCTTGAAACGGTCGTACTGCATCACCTCTTGACATCCTGTTGCTTATTTTGATTATATATATATTACTCTTTACTCTTTTACTTGTTTCAGTCACTTGACTGCGGCCATGCTGGAGCACCACCTTTAGTCGAGCAAATCGACCCCGGGACTTATTCTTTGTAAGCCCAGTACTTATTCTATCAGTCTCTTTTGCCGAACTGCTAAGTGACGGGGACGTAAACACACCAGCATTGGTTGTCAAGCAATGCTAGGGGGACAAACACGGACACACAAACACACACACACATACATATATACGACAGGCTTCTTTCAGTTTCCGTCTACCAAATCCACTCACAAGGCATTGGTTGGCCCGGGGCTATAGCAGAAGACACTTGCCCAAGATGCCACGCAGTGGGACTGAACCCGGAACCATGTGGTTGGTAAGCGAGCCACTTACCACACAGCCACTCCTGCGTATATATATGTATATATATATATGTGTGTATATATATATATACACATATATGAACATATGTACTGCACTGTGTGTGCCTGTAGTCAGTTTTCCATTCAATGTGTTTTTTTTGTTTTTTAATTTCTATTTATTTATTTATTATAGTTTCTTCTTCCCTCACCAGTTCTATGATATTGATTTCTTTCTTTTGCCCTTTCTTCTTTGCTTGAGATTTCCTTCTGGTTAAAAACTTCTTCGAAATTAATCATTATATGTATGTGTATGTAGGTATATGTATATATGTGTACATGTATGCTTGTATGTTTGTATATGTATGCTTGTATATATGTATATATATATGTATCTGTATGTGTGTGTATATTTAGATATTGCTGTTGTTTCTGTTCTACACGTCTATCATTCCTTTTTTTCTTTACCACATGATGTTTTTGATGTGATGAAATTATTTCATGTTTTAACAAGAATTATTAGAAAATATTTTTTTCTTTACATACTATCTCCTCCTCCTCCCCCCTCTCTCTCTCTCTCTCACTCACTCACTCACTAAAAGACATTGTTATAATTTTCATGAAAATATTTCATGTTTCAACAAGAATTATTAAAATTTTTAGAAAAGCTTCTTCTTTAGATATATATATATATAATATATATATATATATCCATATATAAATTGATAAATATAGATAGACATATATATAATATATATATATATATATAATATATATATATATATATATATTATATATATATATATATATATATAATATATATATATATATATATCCATATATAAATTGATAGATATAGATAGACATATATATATTATATATATATATATATATATCCATATATAAATTGATAGATATAGATAGACATATGTATATATATATATATATATATCCACATATAAATTGGTAGATGTAGACAGACACACACATGCATATATACATACATTAGACAGATAGATTGTACTGTATCTTACTCATTAAAATCTATATAGTTGAGATTTCCCAATTTCCTCTCCGACTAAATAGTATTTTAAACAAGAGTAAATCTCTTCAATATTTTCATAATACTGGTTTTCGTTTTTTTTCTCTTTCCCCGTATTATTCTTCTACCGTTTTTTTTTCTTTGTTTTTCTCACTCATCTTGAACACATTCAAGTTCAGTCTAATGTCTTTTAGCCCTCATAGCCCTACGTCCTTGGGCTTCTGCTGAGACTATTGTCCTTGTACTTCTTAAGTGACTGTGTTCAGGTTCTTGCGATCTGTGTGTGTGTGTGAATCTCATTAACAGTAGCAGTATTGTTCTTATGTATTCTTTTCTGTGCAGGCATGAGTTAGATGTGACTTCCTAAGGCAGGTTTGTTTCCTTGAGGCCAGTCCTTTCAGTGACCTGTTCTAATGTGTCACAAATGCCCATATACCAAGAATTGATGTGGTTTCAGTATCTAGGATGCATATTTGATGCTAGCATGAGTCAGTCATAATTTTTTGAGACAGATTTTCCACAGCCCACGTCTTTCAGGTTTTGGATTGTCAATTTCAGGCAATCCAAAGCCTGAAAGAGACAAGCTTCTCTGTTTGAGGCCTGCAAAAAAGTTGCTTGGAACTGGATCAAATTATTTAAAATAATACATGTAACTCTTACTAAATGTACTGAGTGTCCTTTTCTTTTGTTAATCCACTCACGTAATAGCACCCATGTGGTGCCACATAAAAGCACCCACTACACTCTGTAAAGTGGTTAGTGTTAGGCAGGGCATCCAGCTGTAGAAACTATGCCAAATCAGACTGGAGTCTGGGGATACCCCCCACCACCACCACCATCATGCCAGCTCTGGTCACACCATCAAATCCATGCCAGCATGGGCGATGGATGTTAAACGATGATGATGATATATAGCCACCTGGATGAATTCTAACCCATGTAGGCATGGAAAAATGGATGTGAAAATGGTGGCGATGATCAATGATTATCTATACTTTGGTAAACATTTTTCTTGCAAAATTTCAGTAAAAAGCATGCATTATTAAATAAGTTCTAAGAAAACCTGTTGGAACTGGTGGTGGTGGTGGTGGACATTACTCTCTAGTTATGCCAAGAATCAATTCTCAGATCTGTAAGACCTTCACTTAGAGTTAACAGTTATGATAGTTGTGTGTAACGAAGATACTTTCTCTTCTCCGGAAACCCTACATATAACACAATCTAAATCCAATGCATTGATAGCTTGATCTTGGCTCTAGTATTAAAGCAGAGACTTCAATTAATACTAATTAGTTATTTCTCTGTAAATACTGAACAGTTGAGGAATTTGTCAAATAAATCTGTCAGTCTACTCAGTTAATAAGTTAACTTTAATTAAATTTAATTAATTAACAAGAAGCTGTTACTGAAATTGGTTTCTATTTGGCATGGTTTTATTTTATTTTTTCGTCTTTTTTTTTCTTTTAGTTTTCTCCGTAGGAAACTGCAAATGTTGAAAATTTTAATTAAAAAAAAGAAAAGACTTTTATCTCACATTTCATCATTTAAAGGATTAATTGTCGATTAATAACTTACTGGTCAGTAAAATTATTCTGGATTAAAAGAAGGAATGTGTTTTTAATCTGCATAAAAAGTAATTATGTTTCATGATTATAAATATCTTTCATCTTTTACTTGTTTCAGTCATTGGGCTGCGGCCGTGCTGGGGCACTGTCTTGAAGGGGTTTTAGTGAAACAAATCAACCCCAGTACTTTTTTTTTTATAGAGTTTCAGCATTAGGAAGGGCATCCAACCATAGAAACCATGCCAAAACAGACATGGGGCCCAAGCAGCTCTTCAGCTCCTGTCAAACCATCCAACAGATGTCAGCATCGAAAACAGACATTAAATGATGATGATTATGATGATGGTGGTGACTTATTCTATCAGCCTCTTGTTCTGAACCACTAAGTTACAGGGATGTAAACAAACCAGCACTGGTTGTCAAGCAGTTGGTAGGGGAACATACACAGGCACAAAGATATGCATACAGGTGTGTGTATGTATATATACGTGTGTGTGCGTGCATGCACACACACACACACACACACACACAATGGGCTTCCACATAGTTTTCATTTGCCAAATTCACTCCACAAGTATTAGTGAGCTTGTGGCTATAGTAGATGGTGCTGCAGAGTGAGATTGAACCCTGAACCCGAAACATTGTGGGTGCAAAATGAGCCTCTTAACCACACAGTCATGCCATAACTTTCTTAATACTTAAAAATATCGATTTCTGCTTTTGGCCCCAAGGCCACGAATTTCGCAGGGGAGAAGCATTACAGTCCAATACTTGACTCGTACTTTATTTTATCCACCCAGGAAGGTCAAAAGATGGAGTTGAAGTCATGTGATATCGTAGTTCCACTGCTGGCACTTGATATTCTTCATCTGTTATTGATATCTCTTTACTTAGATGCACTAGACTTATATGAGAGTTTCTCAGGATGGTGTCTCAGCATTGTCATAATACATCCACATTACATAGGGTACAAAGACTGCCATTAAGTGTGTGTATGTATGTGTGTGTGTGTGTGTGTGTATATATATATATATAATATATATATATATATATATAATCTACATGTGTATTTCTATGTATGTGTATATATATGTCTGTGTGTATATATATGTAAAAGACAGGGTGGTCACAGCTGGAATGCCTTTTCATGCAAAGCAGAGAATGTAAACATTTACATATGTACATACACAAACACGCCAGGCTTTGTACAGTTTCTGTCTACCAAATTCACTCACAAGTCATTGGTCAACCAAGAGCTTTATTAGCAGACAATTGCCTATGGTGCCATGCAATACAACCGAACCCAAAACTACATGGTTGCAAAATGAACTTCTTAACCACACAGCCACCCCTTGCATAATATAATGTGATTGTATTTATTTTAGGATGCTAATAAACTCTGGCAAAGCCAGCTACCACTATCAGTATATATGTGTGTGTGTGTGTATATATATAGGGACATGTGACGTGGGATTACAGCTAAAGTTTCCTAGCCTTTATGAATAGCAAAAAAGGTTTATTTAAAAAGGAAAAATCACAGGAGGGGATGTAATACTAGAACTATCAAAACATTTGATATTCTCAGCTGGAAAAGTTATAGTAATTGCAGCAGGTATGTTCATTAATAAGTAGTGTGTGTGTGTGTGTGTGTCTTTGTACATGTGTCACCTTTTTAAATAATCCCCCCCCCTCGTCTCCCAGTATATCACATGTCAGCTGTTTCACGGTGTTGGCTGTTGTTGTTGTTGTTATGTATCTGACTTTCTTCATGAGGTTTTGTTCCTCTTTTACTTGTTTCAGTCATTGGATTGCAGCCATGCTGGAGCACTGCTTTGAAAAGTTTTTTCTTTTTTTTTTTTTTTCACTTGAACAAATTGACACTGGTACTTTTTTTTTTTTTTTAACTCCCAATACTTATTCTGTTGTTGGTCTCTTTTGCTGAATTGCTAAGTTGCAGAGATGTAAATCGGGGGGGGGTCCCCCCTCCTCCCCCTCCTCCAATGTCTGCTTTCCATGCAGGCATGGGTTGGACAGTTTGACAGAAGCTGGCCAGGCAGAAACCTGCACCATACTTTTGAGTCTGTTTTGGTGTGGGGTTTTTTACAGCTGGATGCCATTCCTAACACCAGCCACCCTGCAGAGTTGACTGAGTGCTTTTTACATGTCACCAGCCTAGGTGAGATCAGTTTTGGCATGGTTTTTACAGCTGGATGCCCTTCCAAATGCCAACTACTTCACAGTGTGGACTGGATGTTTTTTTTATTTATGGGCCCTTTTGACTACTATTTCATTCTGGCAGATCCCACATAGCCATTCAGTGTTTAAAACTAGTTTTATAGAAACTTCTTTCAGAGTACCTATTTAGTAGTTCACTTCTTAACTTGTGTAGGTTGAACTGTGTAAAATTTTAGATAAAGAAACCTAGCTGATTCTTGCTTTGTAATTTGCTATACATACCAATATATACATCTAAAGCAAAAATTTTTCAGAGACCCTTAAATTACTATTGAGGAACCACAATTATTTTGTTGTGTGGACCCCACAAAATCTTATATGGATCCTTATAGGGGACCACTGATTTAACCTTTTCATAACCGTATTTATTTTGAGAAGCTAACAAAGCTAATGCTTTTGCCGGCTCTCTATCATTATTGATTTCAAATTTTGGCTCAAGGCCAGAAATTCCAGTGGTGGGAGTAAATTGATTACATCGACCCCAGTGTTCAACAGGTACTTATTTTATTGACCCTGAAAGGATTAAAGGCAAAATCAGCCTCGGAGGAATTTGAAATCGGAATTTAAAGACAAAATGCTGCTACTAAGCATTTTGCCTGGCACGGTAACAAGTTTGTCAGCTCACCACAATAATAATAATAATAATAATAATAATAATAATAATTCTTTCTACTAAAGGCACAAGGCATGAAATTTGGGGAAGGGGACTAGTTGATTATATCACCTCGTGTGTTTCACTGGTACTTAATTTTCTTGACCCCAAAAGGACGAAAGGTAAAGTTGACCTTGGCAGAATTTGAACTCAGAACATGAAGATGAAAGAAATACTACTAACGATTCTGTCAGCTCACCACCTTATAATAATAATAATAATAATAATAATCCTTTCTACTATAGGCATAAGGCCCAAAATTTGCGGGGAGGTGGCCATTCAATTAGATCAACAACAGTACACAACTGTTACTTAGTTTATTGACTCCAAAAGGATGAAAAACTAAGTCGACCTCTGCAGAATTTGAACTCAGGACATTTCACTCAGCATGCTAATGTTTCTGCCAGCTCACCACCTTATAACAACAATAATAATAATAATAATAATAATAATAATGAGGATGATGATGATGATCTTTTTAAATATTTGATTCTTTTACTTGTTTCAGTCATTTGACTGTGGCCATGCTGGAGCACGCCACCTTTTTAGTCGAGCAAATCGACCCCAGAACTTATTCTTTGTAAGCCTAGTACTTATTTTATCGGTCTCTTTTGCCAAACCGCTAAGTTACGGGAACGTAAACACACCAGCATCGGTTGTCAAACAATGTTGGGGGGACAAACATACACACACACACACACACACACACACACACACACACACATATATATATACATATATACATACATACAACAGGCTTCTTTCAGTTTCCAGCCACGAAATCCACTTACAAGGCTTTGGTTGGCCTGAAGCTATAGTAGAAGACACTTGCCCAAGGTGCCACGCAGTGGGACTGAACCCGGAACCATGTGGTTCGTAAGCAAGCTACTTACCACACAGCCACTCGTATGCCTATAGGAGTGTTTATTATTTGTGACAATACAGTCACTAATAGTAAATAAACAAATGCTTTGTAGTTAATCTTGCATTACAGACTTTCTTTCTACTGTGTTATTACACAGTGAACTAAACAGACTGATTGCTGAGGATCACTGTCATGTCACTTACAACCATAACCACAGATATACACACACATACAGACACACACGTGTATATGTGTTCATAGACACACATTAAATAGGATTATGTGTACACTTGTACAAGCACACACACTTGCAAACTTAACATGCTCACATATCCATAAATGTACATAGGCTCACTTGTATACATACTTGCATACACACACACAGACTTGGATTCACATATACGCATATGCACATATGTTCACTTATATATACATAGACACATTTATACACATAGATACAGGTCGTCGTCAACTTACGACCCATCCGACTTATGACTGATCGACTTTATGATGATTGGCATGCCAGCTTCCGGAAACAATAATAAATGATCCGGTTGAAATCTAATGGGTTTACGGAGATGTACTCGCATAGCAAGTGATTTGATCTGAGATCGTGTGCTGGAACAAAAACAATTGCAGCGTGTTTGTAAGCCATTTAAGAAACACACAAAAGCCGTTCGATTCACTTCAACATTTAAGTTTAATTTGTCAAAATATTTTCGTTGCTTTAAGACCGCGACCTGTTCACTGACAAAAATCCGTACTGCATCTCGAGATGCAGCACGGATTTTTGTCAGTGAACAGGTCGCGGATTTTAGCGACGGAAATATTTTGACAAATTAAACTTAAATGTTGAAGTGAATCGAACGGCTTTTGTGTGTTTCTTAAATGGCTTACAAACACCTTCCACGCTGCAATTGTCTAATGGGTTTAATTTCTTAGAAATTAACCTGTCTATGGATGATGTCAGCTAACAAACGCTTCCCCTGGGTTTGGTTATCGGTTGCCACTGTGTTGGCTGACAACTATCCTGTCATGGAGACATCTAGGCAACCCTGCATTTGTTTGTCAGATTATTGCTTGAGACTCCGAAATTTTTGACTAATGCCAAAATTATAATAGTATAATACAGAATGCTGTGTGTGTCTTTTACCTGAGAATTTACCTTAAGAATGTAAAAATATAAAACAAAGCTATGTAAGCCTCTATAGGCCGACTTACAACCAAATCAACTTACGACCAGTCAGCTGAAACCAATTGTGGTCCTCAGTCGAAGATGACCTGTACACATTAAGTTATATTACATGAATACCTATTCAAGCACACAGATACTCTCATGCTTACACACACACTGAGACTTACATATATATATATTTAATAACAAAGGGTAAAATTCATGGCAAACTTAAGTAATACTAATAAAAGGGTTCAGCAAAGATTTGCTTCACCACACACCGAAGTTTAGAAATAGCAGCCAAAAATCTTAGCTATTTCTTCTACTTTAAAAAGGGTATCTGGAAGACCCTTTTTAAAGTAGAAGAAATAGTTAAGATTTTTGGCTGTTATTTCTAAACTTCGGTGTGTGGTGAAGCAATTTTTTATTAGTGTGTATATATATATATATATATATATATATATAAATAGATGAGTGTATTTTTACCTTGTTAACAATTAACATGGAAAAATAAATAAATAGTTACCAGGGCAGCAAAATCTCACAAGTAAAGGTGTTGTAACTCCTTACACATACATAGATTCATTAAATACATGCATACACTCACACATGTACACACAAGACACTCATGCACGTACACACACGGGCTTACATTGACATATACATATATGTACATGTGGAAAGGTGTTTGCTCCCGAACCACGTGGTTCCAACTTAGGTCCCATTGCGTGGCCCAAGGTACCATACCTTTTCTTACTATTGCCCCTGCATGACCAAAGCCTTGTGGGCAGATTTGGTAGACAGAAAGCTTGAAGAAGTCCATTGTATATATGTATGTGTATGCATATGTCTGGATGTTTGTGTTTGTTTATCCCCCACCACTGTTTGACAACTGGTGTTGGTTTGTTTACTTCTTTGTAATTTAGCACTTTGGCAAAAGGAAACTGAAAGAATAAGTATTGGGGTCAATTCATCATCATCATCATCATCATAATTTAACGTCCACCTTCCATGTTGGCATGGGTGCGACTTCAAGATGGTGCCCCATCATGGCCGCAGTCTTATGACTGAAACAAGCATGGCTGTATTGTAAAGAAACTTGCTTCCCAGCCGCAAGGTTCTGAGTTCAGTCTCACTGCGTAGCACCTTGGGCTACACAGTTTTCTGCCTTAAGCCTCTGACTAACCAGTGCCTTGTGAGTGGATATAGTTGATGGAAACAGAAAGAAGCCCATCATGTATATATATACATATACATATATATATATATATATTAATCAGCCGAAATTGCTAAGATGATCTGGTTCTTGACTGATGACTGAGGGCTTCGAATGTCCCGTCCTGTGGTTCTTGTGTCGTCTCTGTGGTGTTTCATGTTCTTGTCCATGTCTGTAATTATTTTTACTGTTTACCTATATATATACATACATACATACATACATACATGTGTGTGTCTTTGTATCTGTGTTTGTTCCCCACTATTGCTTGATGAGTAAAAGATAAAATATATGCACAAGTACCCTGTCATATGTATGTGTGTGTGTTTTGGTGTTTGTCTTTGCCCCACCACCACCACCACCACTTGGCAACCAGTGTTAGTGTGTTTACATTCCCATAGCTTAGCAGTTCAGTAAAAGAGACCAATAGAATAAGTACCAGGTTTAAAAAAAGAAAACTAAGTACCATGGTGGATTCACTTGGCAAAAAACCCTGCAAGGTGGTGCCCCAGCATGATCTCAGTTTAATGACTGAAACAGATAAAAAATAGAAGGCAAACGATACTTAGATACGCTGTGACACATTTACCTATTTTCTGCATTTGAAATCGTCATATATTTGTTTTTACTTCATTTCTTGTTTTCTTTGTTATGTATTATATAAATGCTATTTGTCAAATAGGTGTTAGGCTCAACTTTCCACCTAACTTAATACAACTGTCAGCTAGCCCTAGGGTGTCTAGGTACTAAGTACAATAAACAACACGGTTTAGTACTACAGTCAGCTGGTCCTTTCCTGATAGTTCTAAATACATCACTTGGTTTAACCCTTCTAGCATTCAGATTACTCTGATAAATGTGATTATTCACATCGTTTTCAGTTAATCGTGCATTCTGTTGTAGTTCCATGATGTCAGTGATGTAATTGTTTTTCTCTTCAGCATGACATTGTAGAATAGATCAGCTTAGCTTTTTTTTTAAGTCATGGAGACTCATTGGGACCATTTCTCAGTTTCTGTGGTGTACATATCCACCCCCTGGAGTGCATTTATTTTGCCAACTGAGTGAACTGGAGCATAAACACAACACATCGCCAGGCCCAGGAATTGAAACTATAATCTTATGATCGTGAGACCAACACCCTAACTAGTAAGCCACATACCTCCACATTGTAGCATAGATGTGAGTGGCTGGGTCTGAGTCAGTTTGGACATAAAACGGGCAGCATATTTGGGGTAGATATCGGTTTCAAATTTTGGCACAAGGCCAGTAATTTCAATGGAAGAGGTAAGTCGATTAGATCAACCCCAGTGCTCAACTGGTTTGTATTTTATTGACCCCAAAACAATGAAAGGCAAAGTCAACCTTGGCAGAAGTTGAACTCAGAACGTAAAGACAGATGGAACGTAAAGACGTTCTAGAATGGCAATGTAGGGTAGGTGTGAGAGGCTGGATCTGGTCAGCTTGAATATAAACAAGCAGAATATTTGGGCCAGATAATGGTTTCAGATTTTGGCCAACAAGTTCAGGGGTGGGGACAAGTTGATTACAATGACCCTAGTGCTCAACTGGTACTTATTTCATTGACCCCTGAAAGGATGGAAGGCAAAGTCACCTCGGTGGAATTTGAACTCGGAACATAAAGACGAACGAAATGCCACTAAGCATTTTGCCCGGCATGTTAACGATTCTGCTAACTCATTACCTTATATGGTGTAGAATTTGCCAATACAAATGCTAAAGGATTATAAACATCATTGTCATGTAGGAATGGACATGGCATCTGAGAGTCCTTTAGTGAAATTCATTGTTGCTTGCATTCAGACGAGATCCTGCAGTTGCTTCCCTGCTTAAGTTATCACTACACATGTTCAGGTTTGGTCTTGGATACATTTAGCTCTCCATTCTGAAAGAGCTTGCAAAGATCAAGGAGACTAGCCCTATCCAACTAATTTTGTTTTATATCAAGGTATATAATGAAAGACATGGAACTGTAAATGTTTGGAAAAAAACAAATTAGGAGTTGGCCATTTTATCTTGTACTTTTTTGTTTTCCCATTTCCTTATTTTAGTCATTGGATTGCTGCTATGCTGGGGCACTGCCTTGAAGGGTTTAGTCCAGGGGTTGCCAAAGGATAGTCCAAGAGACCTAGGAGTCAGTGACGGATTGCAAGGGGTCAATGTTTGCCAAGGGGTTGAATGGGGGTCGGCATGCGAAAGACCAGCTCACCCAGATAAACTGTTTGAAATACTTAGTCAGCATCATACCTGTATATTTTAGCTAACATTTTAATTGCTTGCATCAGTATCCAGTACGCTTTTAAGATATGATAACATAGGGTAGAGTAGTGAGATATTTTAAATGAGGAAGGTGGTCGATGCAGGAAGAAGTGGCTAAAGGGGGTCAATGGTTGAAAAAGGTTGGTGACCTCTGGTTTAGTCAAACAGATCAACTCAAGTATTTATTCTTTTAAGTCTGGTACTTTATCGGTTTCTTAAATTGAACCACTAAGTCATGAGGACATAAACAAACACCAGTTGTCAAGCAGTGTGTGAGGGGGAAGACATGCGCACACACACACACACACACACCACACACACACACACACACATATATGATGGGCTTTCACAAAGTTTCCTTCTACCAAAGTCACTCACAAAGCATTTATCAGCCCAGGGCTATAATAGATGACATTGCCAAAGGTGCTGCACGGTGGGACTGAACTGGGATTCATGGCTGTAAAGCAAGCTTGTTAACCACATAACCAGGCATGCTTGTTAACCACATGAACATGTCTGCATCTACTGATACATCAAATTTTCATATTTTCTATCTTGTGTGTGTGTGTGTGTGTGTGTGTGTGTGTGTGTGTGTGTGTGTGTGTGTGTGTGTGTGTGTGTGCTGTATTTTTGAGTGAGTTTCAGTATTCTAACTTAAGGTTAAGGTGCTGAGCTGGCAGAATCCTTACCATGCTGGACAAAATACTTGACAGTATTTCTTTCTGGACAGGGCGACGAGCTGGCAGAAATGTTAGCAGACTGGGTGAAATGCTTAGCAGTATTTTGTCTGCCGTTACATTCTGAGTTCAAATTCTGCCGAGGTCGACTTTGCCTTTCATCCTTTTGGGGTCGATAAATTAAGTACCAATTGCACACTGGGGGTCAATGTTATCAACTTAAATTCCTTTGTCTGTCCTTGTTTGTCTCCTCTATGTTTGGCCCCTTGTGGGCAATAAAGAAATAAGAATCCTTACCATGCTGGACAAAATACTTGACAGTATTTCTTTCTGTTTTACACTCTGATTTCAAAGGTCACCTGGGTCAACTTTTTGCCTTTCATCGTTTTGGGGTCTGTAATGTAAATCAGTTAAGCATTGGAGTCCGATGTAATCACCTTACAAACCCCCACCCACTTCCCACGAAATTGCTGGCCCTGTGCCAGAATTTGAAACCAATGTTCCAACATTGGTTAACCATGGTGGAACCAGATACAATTAAAAGACTAATCAAATTGATAAAGAGTTGTGAGATCAGTTTTAATTACCTGCTTTGATCTCACCCAACCACGACCAACACCACCAAAAAAAAAAAAATGGAAAACAAGGCATGGTCTTTTGACATAATTTCTGCAGAACCTTTCATTTGCGGTTCCCTAATTTCTTCTCTTTGCAAGAGAAGAGGTTCAAACACAAACAGCAACTGTTGCCTATCATATTACACCTGCAGCTCTTTATAGAAAAATGTTGGGTAACTGAATACCTCCTCCTGACTTATATAGGAGTTTCGTGTTTCTGTGATGATATGCTGCTGTCATCATCATTCATTTCACATCCGGATACGGGAGGGGGGGATTCTTTCTTTTTCTTTCTTTCTTTTTGTCTTTCTTTCTTTCTGTCTGTCATTCTTTTATTCTCCTTTTCTTTCCTTCTCCTTTTCTTTCCTTCCTTCCTTCATTCTTTCCTTTCATTCTCATCCTTCCTTTCTTTCTCCTTTTCTTTTTGCTTTCTTTCCCTCTTTTCTTTTTACTTTCTTTCCTTCTTTCTTTCACATTCTTCCTTTCTTTCTTCCTTTCCCTTTTCTTTCTTTCCCTCCCTCTTTCCATCCATCCATCTATCCATCTTTGTGTTGGTTAGAAGCAACTCACAGACTGTCACATGTTGGTGCATATTTTCACATGGCAACAACAGACAAAATTACCATTCATTGTGTTTTGGGGGAGATTTTCATAAAGGCTTTCTTTTTTTCCTTATTTTTTTTATGCGTGGCTAGAAAATGCCCTTCTCATCTCAGACTGGGGAACCTTTTATCATGTCACTGGCATTAGAGATGTTGACTACACCAGGACTAAAAAGCCCTTTTTTACCCATATCAGTTTTTCTCATTTATAAGCACAGGCATAGCTGTGTGGTAAGAATCTTACTTCACAACCACATGGTTTCTGGTTCACTCCCACTGCAAGGCACCTTGGGCAAGTGTCTTCTACTATAGCAGCTGGATGATTGAAACTTTCTTAGAGTATTTGGCAGGCAAGGGTTGTCAACAGAGAGGACATCTGGACATAGAAGATCTGCCTCAGCAAATTCCATCTGATTCCTGCAAGCATGAAACAATAAACATTAAAATGATGATGATGAACACTGGCCAATGCCAGTGTTGCAGAACTGGCACCAATGCTGATGGCATGTGAAAAGCACCTTTGACCTTTGGGCCTCAAGGAGGCAATGACAAGTGACTGAGTCCTTTGGCAATATACTGTGCTTGAGGAGACTGATCAAGCCAAGTGAGATTGTAGTTGTGGCTGACGCTGGTGTTTTGTAACTGGCACATAAACAGCACCCACTACACTCTTGGAATTGTTGGCATTAGGAAGGGCATCCAGCTGTAGAAACTGCCATATCAGATTGGAACCTGGGGTAGCTCCCCAGCATGGAAAGTGGACATTAAATGGTGATGATGATGATGAGTTTCATATGATAGAACTCCTGGTGGTCTTAGGCAGGTCAATATCAAAGATGTTAATCAGCTATATTCTATCCCCATCTCTCTCTCTCTCTCTCTCTCTCTCTCTCTCTCTCTCTCTCTCTCTCTCTCTCTCTCTCTCTCTCTCTCTCTCAAATATATAGTCTTGTACCAAAGTTAGAAATCAGCTTTATTAGTTCTGCCGTTTTGTTTGGATTGACGTGTATCGCAACATTCTTGGCAATAAATATTTTAATTCCTTCCAGAATTTTCTGTGTTGTATTGAAGCCATGTTGAGTAAAAACAATTATTTTGTCTTAAACTTTGGTGATGTTGTTGTCATAGTATCGAGTATCAGCCATCGCACTGGAGAATGTCAAGTTAGACAGGGAAATCTTAAGAATTCCAGTTGATATTCTATCGCCGTCCAGAATCTTCAAGATGTGTAGTGTTTGTTTAGGAAGCTTATAATTTTGGATAACTGCATCATATCTTCTTCATAAATACAGCATAACTTCATCATAATCACATCATGAAAATACAATATCGTATCACCATCAAAACATAACGTCATAAAAACATCATGTCATCATAAAAATTTGACAAAGTGTGACATCATAAAAAATACAACTACACTATTACTCCATCAAAATTTAACATCATAGCTATGAGGTGCATTCAAAAAGTATCCACTTTTATTTTACCCACCAAAATTAATACCTCATGGATAAAATCTTTTGGATGGGAGGTGACACCACCCTTCCTGCACATGCATGAAACTTTTTGTGCTGGTAGGCCACATTAGTTCCTGGCTGTTACACCTAGAATCCAGACGTGCAGGGCATGCTCATCAGATTTTCATTTTCACAAAAGGGGACTGAATGCATTGAGCAGAGATATTGCATCAAGTTTTGCCAAAATCCTGGTGAGATTCAAGCTCAAAACACCCAGAAGTTCCAACAGACCTTTGATGAAAATGCCATGGGCAAAACCCAGATCAAGAGGTGGTAGATCCACTTGAAAAATGGCTGCACCTCAGTGGAGGGCGAAACATGCTCAGGCAGGCCATCCACATACTGAAATGAGGAGCCAATTGAGAAGGTTCTGTGAATAGTCATGGAAGACCATCATGTAACAATCTAGGAAATTGCTCACGAAATGGGAATGAGCACAGGATGAGCTGATTCCATTGTAATGGAGGGTTTGTGCATCTGGGGAGTAGCAGCAAAAAAATAAAGTTCGATACTTTTTGAACACACTCTGTGACCCAACTTCTTTGGTCAAGAACAACAACATATCGCATGTTTGACAGGCTCCCTGCTCTCCCAACTTGGTACCGTGCAACTTCTGGTTCCTCTCCAAACTGAAAACCATGTTGAAAGGGAAGCAATTTGAGTTGTGAGAGGAAACGACAAGAAAAGAAACTGTAGAGCATCATAACATTTCAGAGTAGGTGTCCTCTAAGTGTTACCAGCAGTGACAGAACCACCGGGAGGCATGTGTGAACCCTCAAGGGCATTATCTTGAAGGTGAACAAAATAAAAATTTGTGATATGTGCAAAATTTAAAAAGTCCAATACTTTTTGAACGCACCTCATGCATCATTGTTACATCATAACTACATTATTATTATAATGTACCTAACTTCATAATTACATATATATATATACACGTCATAACTTCATAATTATTATATCATACCTTCATTGTAACTACATCATACTGTCATCACAGCTTCATAACTACCTCTTAACAGCATCATAACTATGTCATAATTACTGTCAGCTGCATCTTACAATAAAAACACCCCCACAGAATCTCATCCCTCACTATATGTAGTCTTTGATCTCATCCTTTCAACCCCTCAACACGTCTTTAGCAATGCCAACCAAGAAACTTCTGTTCCGTTTCAATACACTGGAATCTTGACTTGTTTTGTCAGCAATAACAAGACACAGATCTAACGTGTTTGGTACTGGTGAGGATAATAATGGTTAATATATTAACCAATATGTCTCAAAAGAAGCTGTCACATTTTGTGATCTGCTAATTCTGCCTGAGAATTGAATTAAAGGTATGCATGTCTTTGATGCCTGTGGAGTACTCAGCCATTTATGTATTAATTTTGAAGTTCAGTTTATTCAGCAACTGAATGCTTACCATCAAAAGTGTCAGAGGAACCATCAGATATGTTTAATCTACCAGCTTGGTTTTCTTTTGTGTGTGTTGTCTTTACTGCTCCCTTTCTCTTCAGTGAGAATTTTGAAACTGCTTAGTACCAAACTTGAGATTCCCATGACTCTCTCTGTCAATCCTGAGATTTCTGTGGATGTATGTCAACCCAAAGATTTTCATGGTTATCTACATCAGCCCAGAAATGCTCTCTGAACCTAGAAATCTCTCTGGCTCTCCACATCAATTGAGAGATTCTTGTGACTATCTCTGCCAACTAGTATTGAAAAATAGATGTTGAATAAACAAACAGATACATGTTCTGATTACTTTTACAATCTGGTTGGTTCAACAACTGATGGAAGCATGACAAAACAGTGTAATGGTGTTTACATTCATGGTTGACATCATGTCCGATCACTCTGATCTCTCAAGGACTTGTCGAATATAGAGAGAAAGAAAACAATCTCTTGAAAGACAGGTAAGTGTTGGTGACATCAAGAGCGTCTGGCCATAAAAACCCTACCTCAAATGTGTCCTTATGCAACCCATGCTAGTATTAAAAAACAGATGTTAAACAAATGAACAAACACCTACATGTTCTTTTTCACCTTTACCATCTGGTTAGTTCGACATTTTGATAGATATCCATCTGATTCACAATCTGTTAAAGAGAGAAACCAACAGAAAAATAACAACAATTCCCGGCTATTCTCTCTATATGTAGCTACCATCCCACTCTCTTCCCCCTCCCCCCCCCAAGCACTATTTTGGATTGGGTTGGTTATTTTTTTTGTTAAATACACTTTATATCTTTATTAATACTTTTAGTTTTATCAGACCTCATTCAATACGGCAACTAAAATTACCTATTTGTCTGCAAGTTCCACGCTTCTGTTGTTGTTGTTGTTGTTGTTGGTGGTAGTGGTGTAGCAGCAGTAGTAGTAGTAGTAGATAAAATAAAAATTATTTTTTCCTGTCTGGTGGCTATATTGGTAAATAGTAACCATTATCCAAATTGGTTCACAATGGAACATTCTTACTAGTTAACTCTAATTGACAAGCCTGATTTATTATTTGCGTATATATGTGTGTATATATATATATATATATATATATAATGTATATATAATGTATATATGTGTTTGCATGTTCATGTGTATGTGTGTGCATATAAATGTTTATATATTATTTATTGTTCCTTGTTAGTTTCAATCAATCACTCAAGTCAATCAATCGATACAGAGCAGTAATGAGTGAGCCGGTTGTTTTGTGGATAAACCTGTAGAACCAGACCAAAGTTAAACTAAATCTGTCCGCATGGCTGACATGAAAGAATCAATCTCTAATGAAAATCCAACTGCTTCAGACCAAAGTAATATCACTTTGATTTTCTGAAGAGTTCATTGATATCTAACACCATTCCAGAGTTTGTATAATGCTACTCTTTTACTCTTTCATAACTGGTTTAGCATGTTGTGCTGTGACCACACTGAAGTACCCACATGATAGAGGGATTTTTGTGTTTTTTTGTTTTTTTTTGTTTAGTTAATCAAATTTACCTCAGTACTTAATTTTTTGTTTTTCCAGAGTTTGTGGAATACTACTCTTTTACTCTTTCATAACTGGCATAACTTGATGGGCTGCAGCCAATGAATAGTTTTTTTTTTCCCTGGCAGTCAAATTAATCCCACTGCTTTTTTTATTTTTTTAATCTTATATTCATTCTGTCTAGCTCTATTTTGCTGAACTGCTAAGTTATGGGAACTTTAAACAAAAAAAAAAGCTAAGTCAAGTACAGCATACGTATCATCATTGTTATCCATGCTTGTATTGGTCAGATGGAATTGGCCCATGCTTGTATTGGTCAGATGGAATTGGCACATGCTTGTATTGGTCAGATGGAATTGGTCTATGCTTCTATTGGTCAGATGGAATTTGGCCATGCTTGTATTGGTCAGATGGAATTGGGCCATGCTTGTATTAGTCAGATGGAATTGGGCCATGCTTTATTGGTCAGATAGAGTTCATTGTAGCAGATTTTCTACAGTCAGATGCCCTTACTGTCACCAATCCTTCAACCACTGGCTCAGGAATGAAATTTGTTTAGGGGCTTCAAACCCAAGTCCAAAATTTTTGCAAACAAAATTGTTATTTTATATATTTTTTCTCTGTTCTTTGAGAAGAAACTGAACTTCTAGCAACTTTTTACAAACCACTTTTGAAGCAGTATTTTCTAAACCTAAGAAGAATAAGTAGGGGTACAAATTTTGATTTTTCATCCCCAAAACATTTCAGGCGATGCACTTGCATCCCGTGTTCCCAGGCCCATGCTCACAACATTAGACATATCTCCAAAGATTGGAAACAAAGGAGATCACTCACATGACAGTGACACTAGCTTACAACTATCATGCAATGTCAAAGAAAGGAGAGAGCAACGCCATTCTGTCAACAAATAAGGGAGGACATATGGATTCTTAGACAGCTGTGTGTGTCCTGCTACAGTATATTGGATAACCAACAAGGTAGAGGAGTCCTAGATCAAAGGCTTGAAGATTATTGTGGCCAAATGGAAGATCTGTACCTTCAGACAACAGTTGGGTGTTATCTAGCAAGTGAGCTGCTACTGCAGAGCAGTCTCATCATTGACCATGTTCATTGTGCTCTTGTGCACCACTTGGTACCTACCATGGAGGCCCAGAGTACCTCCCATGGAGGCCTGGCAGGAGAATGGCACCAACTGCCTTACTCACCATCCAAAGTGTTTTGTTCATCTGAACCAGTCATTCTCAATCAATGTCCATGTGGCCCTTGAAGGTTCATTGTAAAATATTTGGGTGTCCATGCAACAAAATAGTAAACTGGGGATCCACAAAAGTATTTTAAGGGTCCCTGAAAAAGTTTTGCTTTAGATGTATGTATTGGTATGTATAGCAAGAAGCAGTTGGGTTTCTTTCTCTAACATTTTACAGAATTCAACCTACACAAGTTAATGTGTAAAAAACAAAATAGGGGTTTTGAAAGTAATTTCTATGAAACTAGTTTTTAGACATTGAATAGCTATGGGGATCCACCAAAATAAAATAGTAATCAAAGGGGTCATAGATTAAAAAAAATGATTGAGAACCCTGATCTGAACAGAACAGTTAACATCAACCTATGACAGGCAGCCACCACATACATACACACCCATGCACATATGTGCATGTGAATAATTTTGTAAGGCATGGGAGTGGCTGTGTGGTAAGTAGCTTGCTTACGAACCACATGGTTCGGGTTCAGTACCACTGCGTGGCACCTTAGGCAAGTGTCTTTTACTATAGCCTTGGGCCAACCAAAGCCTTGGGAGTGGATTTGGTAGACAGAAACTGAAAGCAGCCCATCGTGTATATATATATATATATATATATATATATATATATATATATATGTATATATATATATGTATGCATGTGTGTCTATGTTTGTCCCCCCTAACATTGCTTGACAACCGATGCTGGTGTGTTTTCGTCCCCGTAACTTAGTGGTTCGGTGAAAGAGACCGATAGAATAAGTACTAGGCTTACAAAGAATAAGTCCTTGGATCGATTTGCTCGACTAAAGGTGGTGCTCCAGCATGGCCACAGTCAAATGACTGAAACAAGTAAAAGAGTAAGGGTATATTCAAGATTCATTCTTTCAATTCATTCATTTCACATAGATATTGATCTCTAAGAACCCTAACTAATTTCAAATTAATTGTGGAGCACTGCTCTCAGTGAGTAAATGCTTCAGTTTCTCTAATTAAGCTCTTACCTTGTTAAGTTAATGTGTATCTGGTTACTATAAATAAACTCATGCAGATACATGTATGAATGAATGTGTGTGCATATATATATATATATATATTTAGTCAGCCTCATAGCTATAGAGGTGTGTGTGGTGCGCATTCATGCACATATGCACACACACCCACACACTCTTTGAAAGTTTGGGGAAGTAGAAAAATGTTATATATATAAGTGTGTGTGTGTGTAAACATCAAATTAAAATTTCTATTTTTTATGAACTTCCTTTCAAAAACTTACTGTTACTAATACTACTACTACAACAACTACCACCACCATTACTACTGCCACAGCTACAATATTTAGCAGTGGTGGTGTTGTTGTTGTTGTTGAGGCAAACAGGTCATTTCCAGTTTTATGATTTCATGATAATGAAAGAGCTGACTGTTTTAAGGGCACTTCATTTAGCAACTGGGGAATCAACACAAACTTCTTTACGTAATTTTCTAACAAGGGACATTATTTTGTTTATGCACACACACATACATTTACGTTTGTGGTGGTGGTGGTGGTGGGGGGGGGGGGGTAAACCTTGCTCTGTGTGTGCTTGACTGCATTTGTGAATGTGCGTAAGGGGGGGAGGACCGTTATGTACAGTTACATAGTAATGAGCTTCTTTAAGAAGGAAATAGTTTCTTATCCAAGAGAAGAGCATTAAATCAATATGTCAGAAATCATCATCACTGTCATTATTATTATTATTATTATTATTATTGTTGTTGTTGTTGTTATTTACCCATAAAAAAATTATTTTTAACCAGTATGTATGACGATGCAGAGTGCACTAATTAGGGATGCTCAATTTGACAGCATCAATTAAATGTCATGTATTGCCATGTAGGTATGTTTGCCCACCCCCACACACACAAATTCATTCACATATACATACATACAAGCGTATACATATACATACCAATGTGTGAGCCTCAACATGGATTAGTCAACCTACTTGAAATAACAGCCAAATCTCCCTCAAATCATTCTTTACTATTTTTTTCACAAAAAAGGAAAGAAATTGGATAATGTTGTTTAGATACTCTATGTAAAACGACAAAAAATTTTGAGAATGATGGGATGGTCATATCTGGAATGCTTTAATCATAGACCTCTTCACTCAAGGTTCGTCTGGGACCAAGCAACACAGATGAATACCCCTTTGCGGTGACCTTTAGCATGGTGAGCAGACTTGGTAAAAATAACAACCAAATCTCCCTCAAATTACAAAAGGACATGCAAAAACAAAAGGACACATTGGGTAATGTATACTTGGGAGGGAAGAAAAAGACAGGTTGGTCGAGGATGGAATGTCTTTGTTGGTTTTAGTTATAGATCTGCTCAGTTTAGTTACAGTTCTGACTTGCCGGTTAGCAACAATGAAATGAATGGAACATTAGCAACATTGATCAAATGAATGGAGCATTGACTTGGCTGCCCTGTTCAGCTCTAAAGTAACCAGAAGTTTGGTTTGCTTAGGGTTAAAATAGAAGATACCTGCTTAAAATCTATGATGCAGTAGCACCAGAGGCCATACGTTGAGAAATGTATGAGGCTGCATCTCTTGCACTGAATTTAACATTTAATGCATCCAAACCTTTCTTCATTAATCAATCATCAATACTGTTCATAGATGACAAATTTTTGATATCTTCGTTATCTGTTATTGATTTCAGCCAGAAGTTGTGGTCATACTGGAGGTTCATAATAAATCATTGACTTAAGCACAGGTGTGACTGTGTGGTCAGATGTTTGCTTCCCGATCACATGGTACCAGGTTCAGTCTTACTGCGTGGTACCTTGGGCATGTGTCTGCTTCTATAGCTTCGGGCCAACCAATGCGTTGTGAGTAGATTTGGTAGAGAAACTGAAAGAAGCTTGTCGTATATGTGTGCGTGAGGGCACACCTGTGTTTGTGTTTGTTCCTCACCAGCACTTGACAACTGGTGTTGGTGTGTTTATATCCCTGTAACTTAGCGGTTCAACTAAAGGGACCAATATAATAAGTATGAGTCTTCAAACAAAAAAAATAAGTACTGGAAATGATTCGTTCAACTGAAACTCTTCAATACAGTACCCCAGCATGGCCACAGTGGAATAATTGAAATGCGTAGAAGTTAAAAGATACTTGATTGTTATTGTTCTTTATGTCTGGTTCAACCCTGATTGAATAGACTTATGATCAAAGGCATTCCAGCCATGGCCTTCTTGTTGACTTTTAGTAATTGATCCAACTCTCTATACTCTGTATTCTGAGTTCAAATCCCACTGAGGTCACCACTGAGGTCTCTCCTTCCCTCTGGCCAAATGAACAGGACTTAAAATATTTAATTCAAAAACAGAGAATTCTCTATGCAGAATTGGTAAACAAAGTAGTATTATATGCTGAAGATTTGATACCTTCTCCTGCTTCTTGTAGAATCCATATTCCCATATTGACTGTGAAAGGTGTCTGTATGTATACATGTGTGTATCATTCTATGACACTACTAAGCTGGTTTCTGTAGCAAGGTTCAGTATCACTCCGGTCGTTTCAGTGAATTCTTACTTTCTCTCTGTGAATGGTTTCAGCCTACAAAAGAATATATTCCAATATCATTATTCATTCTGTAATGTTACAATGTTTAATGGTTTATTCAGACATTTTTTTTTTTCTCTGCAATATTTCTAAACAAATTTTTTTGTGAGAAAAGTTGCTGTTTCTGTTTATGAAAATCTTTAATATTCTGTAATTATTATCGGTTGTTTTTTTATATATATTTTTGTTTATTTCAGTTTAATGAAAATCTAGGCTGATAGTTTCTTGGCATTAACACAAATTCACAGTTAAAAACACACACACATAACTATATATATAAATCAACATAATTATATAAACATGTGCTATGTATATATGTGGGTGTATATGCATACACTTTACACTTTTACTGCAGCCATGCTGGAGCACCACCTTTAATCAAGCAAATTGACCCCAGGACTTATTCTTCGTAAGCCTTGTACTTATTCTATCGGTCTCTTTTGCCGAACTGCTAAGTTATGGAGACGCAAACACACCACCATCGGTTGTCAAGCGATGTTGGGGAGACAGACACACAAACACATACATATACATACATACATATATATATATATATATATATATATATATATATATATATATATATATATATATATATATATATATATATATACTAACATATATATGACAGGCTTCTTTCAGTTTCCGTCTACCAAATCCACTCACAAGGCTTTGATCAGCCTGAGGCTATAGTAGAAGGCACTTGCCTAAGGTGCCACGCAGTGGGACTGAACCCAGAACTATGTGGTTGGTAAGCAAGCTACTTACCACACAGCCACTCCTGCGCCTATTACATATTATATGTATGTATGTTTTATCTTTTACTTGTTTCAGTCATTAGACTGCGGTCATGCTAGGGCCACCACATTGAAGAACTTTTAGTCAAAAAAATCTGCCCCAGAACTTTTTCTTTAAATTCCATGTACTAATTCATTTGCCGAACTGCTATGGTAAGGGGATGTAAACACACCAACACTGGTTGTCAAGTGGTGGTAGATAAATACTGACACAAACATGCACACACATACTTACAGGCATATATATCATCATTTAATATCCGTTGTCCATGCTGGCATGGGTTGGATGGTTTGACCAGGGCTGGTAAACTGTGGGGCTGCACCAGACTCTAGTCTGATTTAGCATGGTTTCTATGGCAGGATGCCCCTAATTCCAAACACTCAGAGAGTGTAATGGGTTCTTTCATGACACCAGTATCTGCCATGACAATGATTTCACTTGGCAGGATGTGTCTTCTTCTCAAGCACGGCGTATTGCCAAGGGTCTCAGTCATTAGTCATTGGCTCCATGACGCCCAATGCTTGAATTGTGCTTTTTATGTGCCACTGGTACAGGTGCCAGTTATGTGATACCAGCATTGGCCACAACTGATTTCACTCTGCTTGACGGGTCGTCTCAAGCACAGCATATCGCTAAAGGTCTCAGTCACCAGTCATTTCCTTTGTCAGGCCCAACATTCAAAGATCATGCTTTACCACCTTGTCCCATGTCTTCCTGGGTCTACCTGTACCACAGGTTCCCTCTACAGTTAGAGATCGGCACTTCTTTGCACAACTGTCCTCATCCATATGCATCACATGATCATACCAGCACACATGTGTGTGTGTGTGTGTGTGATCATCATTTAATGTCTGTGTTTCATGCTGGCATGGGTTGGATGGTTTGACAAGATCTGAAATGTCAAAGGTCTTTCCTAATGCCAATCACTTTATACCTTGGACTGCATGCTTTTTTCTGGGTCACCTGCATGATTGAGGTCACCATACAGCTCACAGAGCTACAAACCCAAGGGGCTGGGGTGCAATGTAGTTATATAAACCTACATATGTATATATGTGTATCATCATCATCATGTGTGTGTGTTTATAGATATTAAGAAGGGTAATCAGCCACAGACACCATACCAAAGCCCATACTGCAGCTTCGCCCAGCCCTGCAGCTTTCCAGAACCTGTCAATCTGAGAACAGTGCATCTACCTACATCAATTGCTGGGGGATGGGGGGTAGTGCTGTCCTGGGTCAAGGATGACTCTGTACCATGCCACACAAGCAAGAGAACCTAGTCATGGCTGTCAGGCAATTTCTGAAACTACATCACCCCTAATATCTGGCCACCTAACTCCCCAGACTGCCATCCCCTTGATTATTATTTATTTGTGGAGCGCAGTTGAGCAAAGGACCAACAAAATTCCTTGTAACACCAAATTTGAACTGAAGGCAAGGATTAAGGCAGCATTCACTAACTTAAACACAGACCATCCAGAAGAGTTGCAGGAGATTCTAAAGCCATCTGGAGGCTGTGGTTGAAGCTAATGGCGATTTTATCGAATAAATTTACTCTTTAGTATTTCAAGATATTTTTATGTAATTTTGGTCAATATATCTATTAAAATGAGATGTCAGTGTTATTTTCATTTTTGCGTAATTTAGACAACAATTTATTCACCATACCTTGTATATATATGTATGTGTGTCTGTGTGTATATATATACTTATGTGTGTGTGTGTGTGTGTGTGTATATATATATATATATGTGTGTGTGTGTGTCTGTGTGTATGCATGTCTACACACACACATAGAAATGATGAATAGCTTTCATCAAATGGCATTAGTTATATAAAACTTTCAACAGGAAGTTATTATTTTTGTTTTGTTTTGTTCTTGTTTTTATAATGAAATGATATAAATAAAAACTAAGAATATTTATCTGTATGTCTTCTGCCATTCCTTGCTGTATTTATTATTCCACTCAATATTAGGTTATTTAAAGGAGCACTTAACTAGTCCCTCGTAACGGTGATGATTCACATTGCTAACTCTACTATTAAAAGTTTCCATAGCAATAATATTCTCCACAATCAAAATATTTACTTCAGAATTTTTTTTTTCTTCAATGTCATTTGGAAGAAAAAGGAAACCAGAAAGATAATATTTAAAATTGATTTTAAAAACTCATTAAAAAATTTCTATTTGGAATTGTATTTAACCCTTTCCTTACTGTCTACCTTATTTCTCTTCAAATATACTGTCCTTTGTGAAGGCACCTGGCTTAGTGCTTAGGGTATTACATAAAGGTTCCCAGCACATTGTTGGTGGTCATTCATCAGTTGAGATGAATGACTGTTTGCATCCTCCTCCCCTGTCACACCACTGTCCCTCTCTATTCTAAAGTGGACTCTGTCATCACATACAGTAGTAGTACTATGCTCCAAGCCACACAGCCACCACTCCACTCCTCTTTGTTGTTTGGAGAGACTGTTTTGAGTGGCTGAATTAAGGATAACCATTCTAACAATGGATCAACAGATAAGCAATTGTGTGGAGTGGTGTAATGGCTTCAGTGGTTATCTTCTTACTTATGCACTCCTTCCTTCCTTCTGCCATGTGTGGTGTGTGTGTGTGTGTATATATATATATATATGTGTGTGTGTGTGTCTGTGTGTATGCATGTCTACACACACACATAGAAATGATGAATAGCTTTCATCAAATGGCATTAGTTATATAAAACTTTCAACAGGAAGTTATTATTTTTGTTTTGTTTTGTTCTTGTTTTTATAATGAAATGATATAAATAAAAACTAAGAATATTTATCTGTATGTCTTCTGCCATTCCTTGCTGTATTTATTATTCCACTCAATATTAGGTTATTTAAAGGAGCACTTAACTAGTCCCTCGTAACGGTGATGATTCACATTGCTAACTCTACTATTAAAAGTTTCCATAGCAATAATATTCTCCACAATCAAAATATATTTACTTCAGAATTTTTTTTTCTTCAATGTCATTTGGAAGAAAAAGGAAACCAGAAAGATAATATTTAAAATTGATTTTAAAAACTCATTAAAAAATTTCTATTTGGAATTGTATTTAACCCTTTCCTTACTGTCTACCTTATTTCTCTTCAAATATACTGTCCTTTGTGAAGGCACCTGGCTTAGTGCTTAGGGTATTACATAAAGGTTCCCAGCACATTGTTGGTGGTCATTCATCAGTTGAGATGAATGACTGTTTGCATCCTCCTCCCCTGTCACACCACTGTCCCTCTCTATTCTAAAGTGGACTCTGTCATCACATACAGTAGTAGTACTATGCTCCAAGCCACACAGCCACCACTCCACTCCTCTTTGTTGTTTGGAGAGACTGTTTTGAGTGGCTGAATTAAGGATAACCATTCTAACAATGGATCAACAGATAAGCAATTGTGTGGAGTGGTGTAATGGCTTCAGTGGTTATCTTCTTACTTATGCACTCCTTCCTTCCTTCTGCCATGTGTGTGTGTGTGTGTGTGTGTGTGTGTGTGTCATAGTATATGTATGTGTGCATGTTTGAAGGGATAGAATCTGAGGATAGTAGAGTCACCATGGCTGGCATTTCTTAAAGATGGACAGCAACGTATTGACAGTTTAACGGCTGGCATAAAATTTTGAACTTGATGTAAAAGAAAAATCGTAAACACCAAGTTTTGAAGTGATTCTTTCTCACAACAGTAGACTCACCATGGCAAGCATTCAAAACTTCTTCATCATGGACGGCAACACATTGACGATTAAAAGGCTGGCACAAATTTTTTAGCTTGATGTAACAGAGAATTCCTAAACACTCACTCCTTTAAATTTTAATCCCCTTCCAGCCCCATTTAGACCCCTTTTCACATTTTGGTTAATATAACCCGATTTCATTCGGGTCTACTGGGGCCACGTTTTATAAGATGAGGAATTTTGTCCTAGAGGTCACGCCTTTCATTTGAGGAAAAAAGTAGTTGTCATGCAAACTTGCCAACACTTTTAACATAGGTGTGCATATTTTCAGCTGAACCGACTGACCACATAATGCACACATTATATATATATATATAATATATATATATATATATATATATATATATGTATATATATGTATATATATGTGGTGTGTGTGTGTGTGTGTGTGTGTGTGCACGCATTATATATACAAATGTATACAAATTATATATATATATATGTATAAATTAAATTAGAGATAAAACCACTAATAGGCAAATCAAACAGTGAAAAACCAAAAACAAAAACATAAAAATAAAAATATAATATAGAAAATATATAAAATTGAAAAATATAAATTATTTAAATTTAAAATAAAAATTATTAAATTATATTTATAATTTGTTTAAAAATATATATAACTATCAAAAAGTATTAAAAAGTTTAATATACATAAATACAGATATATACACTTTGTATATATACATTATATACATATTTATATATAGAACACACACACATATATAAATGAACGCAAGAAATATCTGATTCATAATATTTGTTCTCATGATTGTGTGTTGTTTGTGGCGATGATAATTCTCTCTATGAATGCAGACAGTGAGATAAAGAACGCCGTTTGACGAAGTTATAAAGGGAAAGTGAAGGGGAGTTATACGGGAAGGGAGGAAATAGCGTGAGTGAGGAAGACAGATACGTAAAAGAATGGGAGTGGACTTGTCAAAGTGGGTTTTTGGCCCTAGCAACGACACCTTTTACGATAAGGGTTTCTACAGCTATTACTAACATTAAAACATTGATCCACGCATCTATTTATTTTATTTATATTAAGGCAAACATGTGGCTTTGTGGTTTCCTGACTACATGGTTCCGGGTTCAGTCCCTCTGCATGACTCCTTGGCCAAGTGTCTTCTATATCTTCAGGATCCACCAAAGCCTTGTGAGTGGATTTGACAGACGGAATCTGAAACAAGCTCACCATATATATATATATATATATATATATATATATATATATATATATATAATCATCATCGTTTAACATCCACTTTCCATGGTTGGACAGTTTGACTGAGGACTGGCAAGCCAGGAGGCTGCACCAGGCTCCAATCTGATCTGGCATGGTTTCTACAGTTGGATACCCTTCCTAATGCCAACCATTCTGAGAGTGTAGTACAGTGGGTGCTTTTTATGTGCCACCTGCATGAGGGCCTGTCAGGTGGCACTGGCATCAACCACACTCGAATGGTGCTAAAAAGCAGTTGGACACCCTTCCTAATGCCAACCACTCCAAGAGTGTTGTGCAGTGGGTGCTTTTTATGTGCCACCGGCATGGGTGCCAGTTAGGCAGCACTGGCATTGGCCAAGACTAAGATTTTGCTTGACTTAGCAGGTCTTCTCAAGCACAGCATATCACCTGACAATTCAAGGGTTCTTTTAAACGGGATGGTTATGTGACACTGGTATTGGCCACAGCTACAATCTCACTTGACTTGATGGGTCTTCTCAGTCACAACATATCTCTAAAGAGATAATGGAAAATCAAAGGTTATGTAATGGACTTCATTAGCTTACAGCTGTTTCCACTATAAGATGCAGTCAACTCCTACTTGAGTTCCTGGATAACATGCTATAGCTTCATCAGAGCCTTGAACATGAAGTTCACTTTATTTGGGAAAATTACGTTTTCAGTCCATACAGGCATTATGAGTGAAAAAGTCTATCTTGATGCCTATGGAGAATTCTGTCCAAAAGTAGGAAAAAACTTGCAAATATATGCATGTGCCTTTCGGTGTCATCTCTTAGTTCCTCTTACCATTCTATACTTATCTAACATCGTATTCTGAAGCATATGTGTATTGAGTTCTACATCAGGTTATTAGCCTCACTATGCCTAAACGATATATTGAAATATATATATATATATATATATGATGATGGCTGTCCACTCGTAACCGAGGAAGACCATTGCCGATCTTCAGGAACATTGTGCGTTCTAGGACTAACTTATATTTTGCATTTGCGGCTCCATTGGTGGCTAATGAGCCCTGCTCTTGACAAGCATACACAACTGCAAACATTGCAGACCAAGCTTTCCCCATTCACTATACGAGCCGTGCGCTTTCGTGCAGCTCGCTTAAGTTCTTCATGCTGGATACGTGCTCTCTCAAAAGTGTCGATTCCCCCCTTAACTTGCTTCCTCCATCTGTGGCATGTGTATGTATGTATGTATATATATATATATATATATATAATATATATATATATATACATGTGTTTGCATGCATTTGTGTGTGCTTGCGGTTCCTTGTGTTGAGGTCATCTGATTGTGTAAATGAGTGCTTTTGATTTCCAATATTCTACAACAAAATGTCTCACCATAGGGAAATGTTAGCTTGCTTGGAAATGGGAGGGATAGCAGCAGGAAGGAGCATCTGGCTCTGGGATGTCCACATTTGGGTAATACTGTCCCAAATGTGAAAGCAAAATTCTCACTGTGGGCTTCATCTGCATTTCGTAGAGTATCATTGATTATTGGGCACTGAAGGGCATGTATGTCTCTGGCGCTGCAAACTGCATAATAGCCATATACACACACACACACACACACACACACGTACATTACATGCAAACATGTATATATTTATAAACTGATACCAGAATATACACACATGCACATGTATATATTCCTAAATTAATACCAGAAAGTCTGGCACAAATCTAGGACCGGAGGCATTGTTTATATAGATTCATGTTCGTAGTCATCATCATCATCATCAACACTATTATTGTCATCAACTTTGTTATTGTTGTAGTTAATGAAATACTATCAAACCACTACCCCTACACATGCACATCCTCTCTCTTACACACACACACACACACACACACAGACATAAACACAAAGAGTCTGACAAGGTATAATAACAATAAATAGTATATTTTACTTCCTGAAAATAACTGTTTGAAGACAATTATCTACTTCGAGTAATAATAACAACAATAATAATAATAATAATAATGGTAATAATGTTTATGATGATGATGATGATAATAATTATGACAAAAAGTAATAGTAGTAGTAGTAGTAGTAGTAGTAATATCAACAACAACAATGATGATAGTGACTATTATTATTATTATTCCTTATTCCATTTCCAAGGAAAAAAAAGTTAATTCTCCTGGTATTTCAAAATACATTTTTAAACAAGTAAACACCAGATGGCAAATATTATTTTCAACTCAGAGAAACATGTTATCCCAACATTCATTAAAAAAAAAAACCATTCTTACATGATATTACATACACACACAGTGTGTGTGTGTGTGTGAAGGGAGGAAGTTTAGTAGTTAGGCTATCGCACTCATGATCCCAAGATTGTGGTTTCAAGACCAGATGTGCACTGTGTTCTTCAGCAAAATACTTCATTTTATGCTTCTCCAGTCTGCTCAGCTGTAAATAGGTGACCCTGTGATGGACTGGCCTTCTACTCTGAAGGCAGTGCTGGCCTGCTCGACTACTAAAGCCTCAGCTCAACCAAGGCCTTGTGAGCTGATTTGTATGTGTGTATTTGTGTTAGCCTGCACCTCACTGTTTGACAAATTCTTCTTGATGTGTTTATGTCCCCATAGCAGTTCAGTAATAGGGATCAATAGAAAAATACTGGGGTTGATTCATTTGACTAAAAATTCTTCAAGGCAGTGCCCCAGCATGGCCAAAGTCTAATGACTGAAACAAAAGATATATATATATATATATAATATATATATATTATATATCATATATATATATATATATATATAGGCGCAGGAGTGGCTGTGTGGTAAGTAGCTTGCTAACAACCACCGTTTGCGGGTTCAGTCCCACTGCGTGGCATCTTGGGCAGTGTCTTCTGCTATAGCCCCGCCGCCAATGCCTTGTGAAGTGGATTTGGTAGACGGAAACTGAAAGAAGCCTTCGTATATATGTATATATATATATATGTTTGTTGTGTGTGTTTGGTGTTGTCTGTTTGTCCCCCTAGCCTTGCTTGACAACCGATGCTGGTGTGTTTACGTCCCCGTCACTTAAGCGGTTTGCAAAAAGAGACCGATAGAATAAGTACTAAAAGGTGTGCTCCAGCATGGCCGCAGTCAAATGACTGAAACAAGTAAAAGAGTAAAGAGTAAAGAGTATATACTATATAATGGTGGAAATTAACTTCTGACCGAGTAAGAGCACTTCCTAGACTTAGAAAGTCAGTGCAAACATCTCCAAGAGTTCAAGAAGTTCCTGCATGTGAATTTACTTTGAGTGGAGAAAGTGTTGCACTGCACTGAACCGACTTTCTAGTGCAGTCGGTTATAACACCAGTGGCTCAACTGTGATTGAGATGGCCAGGAACCAAATGCATCTCAGGGTTTTTTTTTTTTTTCTTTTTTTTTTGTATATGAGTTTACCTTCTGAAAAGAACAAGGGGTCCTTGTCTCCTGTTGGATCACATGCTTATTAACCTATAGTTGGGACCCTAGCAGGTGCTGCTATTCCAGATCAGAATAGACCTGAGGACAATAGCAGCTAATAGGTGGTACCATACTCCTCAAAACTCTGGGACTCCTGTGTTAGGGCCCTTCTACCAGATGTAATTTGAAGTCATGCTTACACACACACTCACACTCACACTGGCACTCCATCAATTATGACAAAGATTCCAGTTGATCCAATCAACGGAACAGCCTGTCTGTGAAATTAACACGCAAGTGGCTGAGCACTCCACAGACATGCATACCCTTAACATAGTACTCAGGAAGATTCACTGTGACACAGAGCGTGACAAGGCTAACCCTTTGAAATAGAGGTGCAACTCATTTGTGCCAGCGGAGTGGACTGGAGCAATGTGAAATAAAGTGTCTTGCTCAAGGACACAACATGCTGCTGGGAATTGAACTTGCGACCTTACAATCATGAGCGAAATACCCTAACCACTAAGCCACATGCCTTCATGTATATATAAGCAAATCCAAAAAGAAAAACAGGAAAAGTCAATTAGACGTACACCGTGAATATATTATACTGATGGTCAGTGGAAGTTTTAGATGGTAAAATAGGAATGGAAATGACGTTTTGAGCATGGCTCTTCATCAGATAGGGGAAAACGTCCGGAGAGGAAGAAAAGGAGGAAGGAACCGATAGTCTGGAGAAACGTATGTATGTCATTGCATGGCCTAATATGTGTGTATATATGCACACATACATATATGTATATATGTATGCATATCATCATCATCATCATTTAGCGTCTGCTTTCCATGCTGGCATGGGTTGGATGGTTCAACTGGGGTCTGTGAAGCCAGAAGGCTGCATCAGGCCCAGTCTGATCTGGCAGTGTTTCTACAGCTGGATGCCCTTCCTAACGCCAACCACTCCGTGAGTGTAGTGGGTGCTTTTTACGTGCCATCCGCACAGGTGCCAGACGGAGCTGGAAAACGGCCACGGACGGATGGTGCTTTTTACGTGCCACCGGCACGGGGACCAGGCGAGGCTGGCAACGGCCACGATCGGATGGTGCTTGTATATATATATCCATATATACATGCATATATATATATATATACAC
>NC_043004.1:69553488-69590988 GCF_006345805.1 Octopus sinensis
AATTCGATTTCGATAGCCTTTGAAATTTAAAAAATAAAATAGATATTTGCATTGTTTTAACTACTGTTTGAACAAATTCAAACACACGCACACACTCTTTTACTCTTTTACTTGTTTCAGTCATTTGACTGTGGCCACGCTGGAGCACCGCATTTAGTCGAGCAAATCGACCTCAGGACTTATTCTTTGTAAGCCTAGACAACAAAAAGATATATTAGTAATAACACTCGGGAAGTGAAAAAGTCTTTAACGTTTCAAGCCTACACTCGTTCACAGAAAGGAACACGGAAAAAAAAAGGGAGAGAAAATAAAGAATGCGTAGTGGCTAGCAATCTATCAAAGACAAGGCATAAATAATGGTTATTACCTTTTTCTTTATTGTTGTTGTAATAACTGTTATTTATGCCTAGTCTTGTATATCACTCTGTTAAAAACCAGTTTAACTGGAACACAACCACAGATTTACAAAAGAGAATGGTAATGAACTATAACCTCAGACTCTGCCACAAGAATACACAAAATTCTTTACTAATCTAAACAATATTGTTAGCCTGCTGTACTAACAGAGAGCTTAACAGTCCAGAAGTGGCAGTTCAGTAAGTAGTTTGCTCACCAACCACATGGTTCCAGGTTCAGTCCCACTATGTGGAACTTTGGGCAAGTGTCTTCTTCTATAGCCTTGGGCCAGCCAAAGCCTTGTGAGTGGATTTGGTAGACGAACTGAAAGAAGCCCACCATATAATATATATATATTATATATATATATATATATATATATATATATATAATATATATATATTATATATATATATATATAATATTTGTATGGTGGAGGTGCAATGGCCCAGTGGTGAGGGCAGCGAACTCTCAGTCATAGGATTGCAGTTTCAATCCCCATGAGGCTCCTGCTGTACTCTTTCACCTCAACTTTCTCTCACTCTTTCTTCCTGTATTTCAAAGGGCCAGCCTTGTCACACACTGTGTCACACTGAATCTCCCTGAGAATTACATTTAGGATACACGTGTCTGTGGTGTGCTCAGCCATTTGCACGTTAATTTCACAAGTAGTCTGTTCTGTTGATCAGATCAACTGGAACCCTCGTCACCGCTGACGGAGTGCCACAATGTATGCATGTGTGTGTGAGTGTGTGTTTATCACCCCACCATCGCTTGACAACCGATGTTGGTGTGTTTATATTCCTGTAACTTAGTGGTTCAGCTAAAGAGACCAATAGAATATGTACTAGGCTTACAAAGAATAAGTCCTGGGGTGGTACTCCAACATGGCTGCAGTTAAGATGACTGAAACAAGTAAAACAAAAGAATATATATATATAGTTTAACAATCCAATGGAGGTAGAATCAACAAAAAACGTGCTCCCTCTGGTGAGAGATAAATACTAATTTAAATACACAACCGAAAGAGCCACTAATAGTTTCATACTATTATGATACTTGAACAGAAATATTTATAAAATATTCCATTGTATCTTAAAGCAATCTTCAGGCCCTGCTTTCACATACATGGTGTATTTTATAAATATGCCTGTTCAATTATCATAATAGCCTGAAACTATTAGTAGCTCTTTTGGTTGTGTATTTTTGATATAGATATATAGTTGAAATTTACAGTAAAACAAAGGACGAAGGACAGGTGTATGAACCACAAGCAGGTGTAATAGTTTGGAGCTCAAGAAAGTAACATGTGTTTTAGGTTTCAAGCCTATGCTCTTCAACAGAAAGGAATAAGGGAAAATGTGTGTGTGTGTGTAAAATATCTATTACTAGATAAAGATCCTTCCCCAGTCATATAGCCTCATGGGACTGATTTTTCCCAGTTTCCAGGGCTTGTCCACTGGATGTACTCATTTTTGCCAGCTCAGTGGACTGGGGCAATGTGGAGAAAAAAGTGTTTTGCTCAAGAGCTCAATGCATCACCCAGTCCAGGAATCGAAACCACAATCTTACGATCATGAGTCCAACACCCAAACATTAAGCCATGCACCTCCATACACACACACACACACACACACATATATTGTGGAGTGTGGTGAATAAATATATATATATATATATTAGCTGTGTGTGTGTACATAACCTGAATACCTTTCTGCCTGTACTGCGGTGCTCGGGTACTCGCGTATGTATTCGTCTATATTTGTCGTGTTTGCATTTTAATTTTGACCCAACCTGGTTCTTACTATTTAAGTGCCTGATTCACTTGAATCCTAGTCTTTTGTTATATGTATATGTATTTTCAAATTTGTGCAAATGTGTATAAAATAATATAACAATGGAATAAAGTTACAACATGGTCTGGTTTTCACGTATGAAAGCACTACTTGAACATACTAAATATTTTTTTATTGTTAAACACACTTCAACATGTAAAAAAATGTTTTTGAATACAATAATGGAACTGAAAACAGACCATGTTGTAACTTTATTCAACTGATATATATATCCTACATATAATATTTATAAACAAACCAGAAGGCTTTGTAAGTTACAGAGAGAAAATTGAGCTATGGGTTAGCTCATTTTTCAGTCAATTTCTTTATATATAAATGTCACTTTATATTGGAGAGTATATATATTATTTGTTATGATATATTATTATAGTTATTATATATATGTAGTATTTATTTATAGAAAAACAAAAGACGAAGACAGGTGTATGAACAACGAGCAAGTGTAATAGTTTGATGCTTGGGAAAAATGAAAAAGTCTTTTATGTTTCGAGCCTATGCTCTTCAACAGAAAGGAATAAGAGAAAATAAACAGGGAGAGAATGAAAAACACTTGTAGATTTCAGTGGCCCAACATGGTGAATAATTGGGGAAAAAGAGGTTGAAAGAAATGGAGATAATAATATAAAAGGAGGCTGAATGAAAGAGAAATAATAAAGTGATCCCAACAAGAAAAGGTGCATGTGTGTGTATGTGAGAATGGTGTGTGTGTGTGTGTGAATAGGGGTGAGTGACTCTGACATGTGTGTGTAGTAGTTGTGTGCTTTTTCATGTGGTGTGTGTGTGTGTCTGTCTGCAACCAAACAGTATGCATGTGTATATATATATATATATATATATATATATTATATATGTGTGTGTGGGCAAAAGTTATCTTTGTCTATGTATGTTGCATGTGTTGATGTGTGTGTATGTATTCAGGAATTACGTGCTTGTGTGGGTGGGATGTGTGCACTCAGTGTGTGTGTGTGGCTGCTCATATGGTGGTATGTGTGTTGACACTATTGAAGATTGTGTGTGTGGGTATGTGGATGATGGTGTGGGTGATGGAAGTGGTCAGCGCTAGTGTATGGAGAGTGGTGTGGGGTTGGTATCAAAAATATATATATATATAATATATATATATAATATATATATATATGTAGGTCCCGGTTGAGTCGGGGTTAACCACAGTAAATAAGGTACTCAATACATAGCAGAGTAAATTAATTTATTTTATAGAAGGAGCTTCTACAGGACTAGAACTGTTTCATTCAAAAGAAATCATCAGGAAGCTCCTGATGATTTCTTTTGAATGAAACAGTTCTAGTCCTGTAGAAGCTCCTTCTATAAAATAAAATATATATATATATATACTATGTAAAATTTTTACGCAGTATTTTTGGCCAGATATTCTTTCTTTAGCTGACTCTAGCACCACCACCCTCTATCTCACTTATTTTTCAAGGGAATGATTTTTGTCCCCTGGTTGTCACAAGCTGGGAGTGCAAGAGTTGTGATATTTATTATTTACAACAGATATAAACAGAGGTGAATACATCATCACTTTACTTAAACAGGGGTTATGCAATGTCAAGCTGACTCAAAATACACAACACATGCTCATACACACACATATATATATTCATCCATCCGTACACACACGCACACACGCACATGATGGACTTGCATCTAGTTCCCATGTACCAATTTTAGTCACAGAGCTTTGGTCAGTGTCATCTATGAAACTATATCTGATATGAAAAACTGTGTTGATGATTGTGTGTGTAAATTAAATTGTGCAAAGAAACTCTTTTTTACACCACCATCGGTTGTCAAGTTATGTTGGGAGCACAAACACACCCACACATATATACATATACATATGTACGACGGGCTTCTTTCAGTTTCCATCTACCAAATCCACTCACAAGGCTTTGGTCGGTCAAGGCTATAGCAGAAGACACTTGCCCAAGGTGCCAAGCCACTCCTGCGCCTATACAATATCATTGGTTATAACTGATAACAATTACATTACTTTAAAAGCATCATTCACTGATTTCAGTCATTAGACTGTGGCCATGCTGGGGCACTGCCTTGAAGAATTTTTCGTCAAATGTATTGGTCCAGTACTTGTTTTTTAAAGCCTGGTACTTCAAAGAATTCTATCAGTCTTTGTTGTTGAACTACTAAGTTACAGGGGTGTAAACATACCACCACCAATTGTCAAGCGGTGGTGAGAGAAGAGACACAAACACACACACACACACACACGACAGGCGTCTTTCAGTTTCTATCTAAAAAATAAGAAATAGGTATTTTATTCCAAGCTTTGGAGATTTCACTGCTTCAATCAACAATTTGAAAATATGCAGTTTCAATGTATGAAGAGCTTTAACCCTTTAGTGTTTAAACCGGCTATATCCGGCCCAAATATTCTGCTCATTTTATGCTCAAACTGGCCAGAACCAGTATCTCACACTTACCCTGCAATGTCATTCTAAAAATAACAATTGCATCTTTCAAATCTTGAAGTTACAAGATAAATACCAGATTAATTTTTAAAAGTGTAAATGAATAAGGATTACTTTTGACATTAATTTGAACGCTAAAGGGTTAAGGAATTCCTGCAATAATCTATGATTTCTAAATAATATCAGTTTCTCATTTGGCCCTTAAGCATTCAGATTGCCCTATCAAACGTAATGCTTATATATTTACATTATTTTAAATTACTCATTCATTGTGTTGTAGCCTTGAGATTTCAGTGACGTGACTCTTCTGGAATGACATTGTAGGATTGGTGTAAGAGGCCAGATCTGGCTAGTTTGAACATAAAACAAGAATAATATTTGGGTTGGATATGGCTGGTTGAAATGCTAAACAGTTAAACCATGCTTGTTATATATACATAGCTATATTTATGGGAGGTGAAGTGTGGCTGGATGGTTAATAAGTTTCATTTTGAAACCTCAAGGTTCTGGGTTCAGTCCTACTGTATGGCATATTATGCAAATTTTTTTTCTCTATAACCTAGAGTGAAACTGGGCTGGCAGAAACTTCATAGAAGACTATCGGGTGGGTTTTACCTGTAATTCAAAAGGTACAGCTTTGCTGCACACTTTTAGGGGTACACATACATGTGCAGTCCTCAACTACATACACATTAATTCAAGAGCAGGTAATTCATTTGAGTGGACAATTGGATCCACATCATCAAATGCTGATGATCTTTTACCACCATATGTACGCACACACAAAAACATGACTTCTGGCAGGATTTGAACTCAGAACATAAAGAGATGGAAGAAAGCCTTGAAAACATTTTCTCTGATGCTGTAATGATTCTGCCAATCCACCAGTCTTGATGATTTAATGATGATAATAATAACGATACTAATAATCATCACCATCATCAGTTCTGAGTAAGTTTGAGTGCAAAGTGTTTAATCTTCTTGTAGAACTCTAAACAATCATTTCCAATATACAAAAGGCCATTAACAAAAAGTGAGTGTACTGGATGTTCAAATGAAGTGGAAAGATAACAGAAAGTTTCTCTCTGATGGTTTTATCAGTTGAACTTTGTCACAGTTCAAAGAATTTTTGGAGAAATTATTATTTTTTTTCCCCTCTCTTTGCTGATAACATTGATGACAAAAGGGATTTTTTTCACCATTATGTATTCTTTTATTCTTTTACTTCTTTCAGTCATTTGACTGTGGCCATGCTGGAGCACCACTTTTAGTCGAGCAACTCAACCCCAGGACTTATTCTTTGTAAGCCTAGTACTTATTCTATTGGTCGCCTTTGCCGGACCGCTAAGTTGTCAAGTGATGTTGGGGGGGGATAAACACAGACACACAAACATATACACACACACATACATACATTATATATATATATACACACACAAACACGATGGGCTTCTGTCAGTTTCCGTCTACCAAGTCCACTCACAAGGCTTTGGTCAGCCAGAGGCTCTAATAGAAGACACATGCTCAAGGTGCCATGCAGTGGGACTGAACCTAGAACCATGAAGTTGGTAAGCAAGTGTTAAGAAAAACAAACTAGCCATTCTTTTTGTTGTTGGTTAACCCTAGGTTGACCCTGATTGAGCATACCTGTGATCAAAGACATACCTATCATGTCTTTTTCCTATGTGCAGAGAACCCAGCTTCAGATTATCCAAACTGTTTTCCCCCCTTTTTTTAATTTTGCTTGTTTGAGATAATATGGGTATGATTTGAAGGATATTAACCTGTTATTTCTACAATACCATGTGGCCAAATAGAGCACTGATTCTTTGACTGGTTTTGGCACAGAACTTCTATCTATACTCCACAGACAGTCCCCACTACCCTAACTTTAATACAACATTGAATTAAGCAAGCATTCTTATCATTATACAAATTATTATTGTTGTTGTTGTTATTTGTAGCAGTAATGTTAATGCTGTTAACAAGCAGTAGAACTCATGGAATTGAGTATTACTGTGACAGATTAACAGATTAAATGTCTTGTGATATTTTTAGTTCAACTCTTCACATTCTGAATTCAGATCCCATCAGGCTTACTCAAATATGCTCCCTTCATATACTGAAATTACCTGTAACCAACTGTGACCTGGGATCAATGTTAGAAATTATTTATTCAATTTTATAATTTATGTTATTATTATATTATTATTATATTATTATATAAAAGGCAGTGAGTTGGCAGAATCATTAGCACACTGAGCAAAATGCTTAGCAGCATTTCGTCTGTTCGAATTCCACTGAGGTCAACTTTACCTTTCATATTTTGGGGATTGATAAATAAAGTCCCAGGGAAACCTGAGGTCGATGTAATTGACTGGTCTCCTCCATTATCATCATCATCATGTGCATTATTGTTAGAGCAGTAAGTTGGCAAGATGGTCAGTGCTTTGGACAAAATGCTTAGTGGCATTTCTTCCATCTTTATGTTCTGAGTTCAAATACTGCTTGAGGTTGACTTTGCCTTTCATCCTCTCAGGCTTGATGAAATAAGTACCTGGTGAATACTGGGGTCAGTATAATTGACAATCCCCCACTAAAAAAAATTCCGGGCCTTGTGCTTCTAGTAGAATGGATTATTATTATCATTATTATTAGGGCAGTGAGTTGGCAGGATGATGAGTGTTTCAGAGAAAACATTTGGTGGGCATTTCTTCCTGTTCTTTAGGTTCTAATCAGATATGAGATAATAACAATTCAAAGTAAATAACACTGAAAAGGACTTTTGTGCGTTCCCAGAGAATATTACCCTCAGGGGCGCTAGTGTTAGTATATTTGTGAATAAGTCACTAACTGAAATAAGTGGATCTATTGTTTAGGAAAATACTATTTACTTGTTTAAGGGTTGTACTGGATAAATTGCAAAAATAACTCTAACAGTTTAAATACTAAGAAATAAGCATGCTCAATTTGATTTATACCAAATAATTTAGGAAATGGATGGGTTATTTTCCTTGGTTATATATAAGGATCCCTTCCAGTGGCAATAGGTATTTCCCTTGGTTTTTAAAATAAAATATTATATATATATATATATATATATATATATATATATATATATATATATATATATATATAATATATATATATATATATATATATATATATTATATATATATATATATATAAGGATCCCTTCCAGGGGGCCTATTATCGATTTTTTTTCAACAATCTGAGTATGCCATGAGGTTTCCAGACATGAGTTCTATTCAAATGTCAAGTTTCATCAAAATCGATAGAACGATGCAGGAGGAGTTCGCTAACAACTCTGCAAACGCATCCAATGACAGAATTTCTCATTTATGTAGTAGATATATAAAGCGCAAATTATTTGTGATCAGAGGCGTTCAAAAGCCAAGGTACTACTATACTTTTCATGCGCTGGGGTTGATGAAATTGACTTGGCTCCTCTCACTAAAATTGTGTCAAAATTTGAAACATTTATTATTCTTTTATTCAATTATGGGACTGCAGGATGGCAAAATGTGAAGGAGCAGCAGAAGAGCTGAACTGAGCCAATGGTAGTTCTTACATTGATTCTGAGCGAAGGAATCCTAGAAGACCAATGGGCAGGATCACTAAGTTCTATCGAGAGAATAATGGCCTTCATGATTGTGTAATCAGCTCTGGAGTTGTTATGGCTGAAACTCCCAATTCCTGATAATGGATTTAGATGGTAACAGGGAGTGATGGGAATCTGTGAAAGTAGCATCGCAGATTGTGAAGAGGCAGTGGAAGAACTCAACTGAGCTAATGATGCTTCTTACATTGATGCTGAGTAGACAAATTCTAGAAGGTCAATGGTCAGGATCATGAAACTCTATCAAGAGAGTAACTGCAATGCACCCATAGGGGTGGCCTCCATGTTTGTGTAATCAGTTAATGAAAGATTCATTATGACTCAAATTCATAATAATGGAATTGGATGGCGGCAGAGAGTCATGGGAATACTCGAAAGCATTGAAAGAGAATTGAAGGTGGTGAGCTGGAAGAATCGTTAGCATGCCAGGAAAAATGCTTAGCGGCATTTCTTTTGACTTTTTACATTCTGAGTTCAAATCCTGCTTAGACCATTCTTCTGAGTTGATAAATAATTAAGTCAAAGACTCAATTGCTAGCCTTGTTGCAAAACCAGAAATAATTGTTGTTGTTATGTGACTGCCTGGTGCAGCAGTCCTCTTTGGTATCAGCAATGCACTCTGTGAGCCACTTAGAGCCACATAACTCTGCTTCATGTCCTTTAACAAATGCATCAACAACAGCAGCAGCAAAACCAGCAACACAGTAAGAATAGTAATTTCCTAATTCTGCTCTCTAAGGCTTCTTCCCTAATTAAGAAAACATTGTTGTTAAATTTGATATATGTAAACATATTTACTTTTCATTGAAAGGAATTTATGAAACGAGAGAAGGCAGCAGCAGCAGTAGTAGCAGCAGCAACCATAACACAGTTATTTTGTGATGTCATAGGGTAGTTGAAATTTTATATATGTTGTTATGCATTGTATGTGTGTATATATACGTATATATATTAATATATATATATATATATATATATATATATATATATTATATATATATGTGTATATATATATATATGTATATATCTTTTATATTGTTTCTGTAATTAGACCGTGGCCATGCTGCATCCCTGCCTTGGAAAATTTTTAGTTGAATGTCTCCACCGCAGAATTTATTCTGTCGTTCTTTATTGTCAAACTGCTAAGTTATGGGAGCATAAACACACAACACTGGTTCTTGTCTGGGGGGGGGACAAACAGACACAGATACACACACACACATATAGGCACAGGAGTGGCTGTGTGGTAAGAAGCTTGCTTTCCAACCACATGGTTCTGGGTTCAGTCTCTCTACATGCTACCTTGGGCAAGCGTCTTCTACTATAACCTCGGGCTGACCAAAGCCTTGTGAGTGGGTTTGGTGGATGGAAACTGAAAGAAGCCCGTCGTATATATATATATATATATATATATATATATATATATATATATATATATCATCATCATCATCGTTTAACGTCCGCTTTCCATGCTAGCATGGGTTATATATATATATCTGTGTGTGTCTGTTTGTCCCCCCCACGTCGCTTGACAACCAATGTTGGTGTGTTTACATCACCATAACTTAGCGATTCGGCAAATGAGATCGATAGAATAAGTACTAGGCCTACAAAGAATAAGTCCTGGGGTCAATTTGTTCAACTAAAGATGGTGCTCCAGCATGGCCGCAGTCAAATGGCTGAAAGAAGTAAAAGACTGAAAAAATAAATATGTATGATGGGCTTCTTTCGGTTTCCATCTACCAAATCCACTCACAGGCTTTGGTCGGCCTGAGGCTATAGTAGAAGACAGTTGCCCAAGGTACCATGCAGTGGGACTGAACCCCAAACCATGTGGTCGGGAGGCAAGCTTCTTACCATACACCCATGCCTGTGATACACACACACACATGTATATATACATATATATATATATATATACTCTTTTACTCTTTTACTTGTTTCAGTCATTTGACTGCGGCCATGCTGGAGCACCGCCTTTAGTCGAGTAAATCAACCCCGGGACTTATTCTTTGTAAGACCAGTACTTATTCTATTGGTCTCTTTTGCCGAACCGCTAAGTGACAGGGACATAAACACACCAGCATCAGTTGTCAAGCAATGCTAGGGGGACAAAACATACATATATATATATATATATACGACAGGCTTCTTTCAGTTTCCGTCTACCAAATCCACTCACAAGGCTTTGGTCGGCCCGGGGCTGTAGCAGAAGACACTTGCCCAAGATGCCACGCAGTAGGACTGAACCCGGAACAATGTGGTTGGTTAGCAAGCTACTTACCACACAGCCATATATATATATGCGACCGCCCCCCCACCCCCACCACCAATACCGATGAACACTGTTCTCACCCCCACCACCAATACCGGTGAACACTGTTCTCACCCCCACCACCAATACCGGTGAACACTGTTCTCACTGCCACCACCAATACCGGTGAACACTGTTCTCACCCCCACCACCAATACCAGTATACCCTGTTCTCACCATCTACACCGGATACGCCCTACTCCCTCCTCCTCCCCCCACTACCCCTTCTCATATGCTTTCACTGTGAAAAGACAAGCTGCTAGCGCCATAGCTCATCAACTGCCCACCGATCTTACGCTTCCTCCTGACACTGCCTCAATCCGACCATCCCCTTTTAGTACCCTCCCGCCTCGTAATATCCTACGTTTTTATTTCTTACGAACCTACACCAACCCTTCCTGCCATCGTTCCTCCTTACCCCAACCTTCCCCACTGGTTGCTCCCCTATATTACCCGCCTCAACTGGACCCTCCCTCCCCAACTCAACTCTAGAATATCTGTATTTCTTTCCTCTACCTAATTACGTTACTCAGTGACGATAACGAATGTCCACTGCTAACACCAGCTCCTGCCCACGGCGTGGTCAGGTTGGAAGAGAGATCAAAAGAAAAATACCACGAAAACTATCACCACCACAACAACCCTCCTCTTCTCAGGCGCCGAATCCCCCCGTCCCCCCCACATCTCCTTCCCAGTTTCAGAGTTGGCACTATCAATGTTGGTACATTGACAGGCAAGTCTAGTGAGATTGTAGAGATGCTAGAGAGAAGACAGGTTGATGTATGCTGCATACAAGAGGTAAGATGGAGAGATGCTTCGGCTAGGGTCCTCACGGGCAAGGCACTTAGGTACAAACTCTACTGGCAAGGTAACGCGGAAGGTGTAGGGGGTGTAGGCATTCTCCTTGCGGAGGAATGGGTGGATAAGGTCATAGAGGTTGTCAGGGTTTGTGATAGAGTGCTTAAGCTCAGGTTGGTCCTACAGAGTGGCACAGCTATGATTATCTCAGCCTATGCCCCACAAGCGGGACTACCAAATGATCAGAAGGACAACTTTTATGATACCCTTCTGCAGGCTACTTCAAAGACTAGTAACAAGGACCTCATCTTTGTAGGTGGGATTTTAATGGGCATGTTGGGCGGGAATCGGGTATCTTCACTGGGGTACATGGTGGCTATGGTATTGGCACCAGAAATGATGAGGGAACTAGACTGCTGGAATTCTGTGATGCATGTAACCTTTCAATCTGCAACACTAACTTCAAGAAGCCAGTCTGCCACCTTATAACTTATCAGTCAGGAGACTCCGCTAGCCAAATAGACTTCATCCTCACCAGACAACGGGATGCAGGGTTGCTCTTGAATACAAAGACCCTCCGGGTGAAGAATGTATCCCTCAGCATAGACTAATCATCAGTGACTTAAGCTTGAGGCCAGAAGGACTCCAAGAAACAAAACCATCCAGAAAAGAAGGATTGGAGGCTAAAGAACCCTTCGCATGGTCAGAAATTTAGGGACATACTCATCAAGAAATTTGATGAGAGGGAGGAGGAGCTTCAGACGTCAGACATAGAAGGTAGCTGGGAATTCCTACGGGACAGCTTATTGAGTGCCACAGACCAAGTCTGTGGATGGTGCAAAGTCCCTTCCAGACCTAGAATTACGTGGTGGTGGAATAGTGCAGTAGATAAAGCCATCTGTGAAAAGAGACGGGCCTGGAAAGCCTGGAAGGATGGGGGCAGCAGGGAACTGTACCAGATAGCCAAAAGGGAGGCTGGGCGGCAGGTATACATTGCCAAAGATGTAGCAGAAAAGAAGAAGTTTGCCAATGTCCAGCGTCGCGAGGATCAAAGAGCTGAAGTATTTCGGATTGCCAGACAGTGTGTCAGAGAAAATAGCGATGTTATAGGAGAGAAATGTGTCCGCATGGATGATGGGGCACTTGCTTTTACTACTAGTGAAAAGAAAGAGGCTTGGAGAAGCCATTATGAAAGACTGCTGAATGAGGAGAATGAATGGGAGGAGGAGAGCCTGCCAAATGTTGACCCAGTAGAGGGACCAGCTACCCGAATAGACAGCTCCCTTGTAGATAAGGCAATTAAGGATATGAAACCAGGCAAAGCCCCTGGCCTATCAGGAATCACTGCTGAGATGCTTAAAACAGCTGGCTATGTGGGCTATGCCATAGTCACCCGCATTGTAAACCAGGTAGTTCACAATGGAGTCATACCCAATGACTGGTGCAGCAGCACCATAGTCAACTGCTACAAGGGTAAGGGTGATGCTCTAGATAGAAATAACTACAGAGGTATCAAACTGTTGGACCAGGTGATGAAGGTCTCAGAGAGGTCATAACCAATCTCATTAGGAGAGAATTTGTTTAGATGAAATGCAGTTCGGTTTTGTACCAGGTAGAAGCACCACTGATGCTATATTCCTGGTTCGACAACTGCAGGAGAAGTACCTAGCTAAAGATAAACCCCTCTACATAGCTTTTGTAGACTTGGAGAAAGCCTTTGACAGGGTTCCCCGTTCCCTTATCTGGTGGTCGATGCGGAAACTGGAGATTGAAGAATGGCTAATAAGGGCTGTACAGGCTCTATACAGAGAGGCTGTCAGCAAGGTTAAGATTGGCAACGAATATAGTGAAGAATTCCGGGTAGAAGTAGGTGTGCACCAGGGCTCAGCCCTCAGTCCCCTTTTATTCATCATAGTCCTTCAGGCAATAACAGAGGAATTCAAAACGGGATGCCCCTGGGAGCTCCTCTATGCCGATGACCTAGCTCTCATAGCAGAATCACTACCGGAACTAGAAGAGAAATTTCGGGTGTGGAAGCAAGGGTTGGAATCAAAGTGCCTTAGAATAAATGTAGCAAAGACCAAAGTATTAGTAAGCAGCAAGAGGTACTCAGCACACATCCCCTCGGGTAGGTGGCCCTGCTCAACCTGTAGGAAAGGTACAGGTAGAAACTCCATAAGATGCACCCAATGTAAGTTATGGACACATAAGAGGTGCAGCAACATTAAAGGGAAATTAACAGATAAGATAGCTTTCATGTGCGGCAGATGCACAGGGACAATAGATACAACAGACACTCAGAAAACAGATTCCATCACACTCCAGGGAGAGAAACTAGAAGTAGTTGATAGTTTCCGCTACCTGGGAGACCAAGTTAGTAGCGGAGGTGGATGCACAGAGAGTATCACCACTAGAATACGAATAGCCTGGGCAAAGTTCAGAAAGCTCCTACCCCTACTGGCAACAAAAGGTCTCTCCCTCAGAGCAAAAGGTAGATTGTATGATGCATGTGTGCGAACTGCCATGCTTCACGGTAATGAAACATGGGCTGTGACTGCAGAAGACATGCGTAGACTTGAAAGAAATGAAGCTAGCATGATCCGCTGGATGTGTAGTGTCAGTGTGCACGCAAAACAGAGTGTAAGTATCCTGAGAGAAATGCTGGATATAAGAAGCATCAGATGTGGTGTGCAAGAGCGACGCTTGCGATGGTATGGTCATGTGCTGCGGATGGATGAAGAGAGATGTGTGAAGAAGTGCCACTCCCAAACAGTTGAAGGTATCAGGGGGAGAGGTAGACCCAGGAAGACATGGGATGAGGTGGTCAAGCATGACCTCAGAGCATTGGGCCTCACTGAGGCAATGGCGAAGGACCGAGATCTCTGGAGATATGCTGTGACTACAAAGACCCGGGCTGCTTTCTGCAGCAATTCCACATACCCCCTACCCATTCTAAGTACCCCGGATCCCCAAAGTACCCTGGATCCCCAAAGTACCCCGGATCCCCAAAGTACCCTGGATCCCCAAAGTACCCCGATCCCCAAAGTACCCCGGACCTCGATGCCCCCGTGCCGCTGACACGTTAAAATGCTCGAACCGATCGTGACGATGCCGGACCCTCCGGCCCCTGTGCAGGTGGCACGTAAAAAGCACCCAATCCACTCACGGAGTGGTTGGCGTTAGGAAGGGCATCCAGCCGTAGAAACTCTGCCAGATTCAGACTGGAGCCTGGAGCGGCCCCTGGCTTCCCAGACCCGGTCGAACCGTCCAACCCGTGCTAGCGCGGAAAGCGGACGTTAAACGATGATGATGATGATATATATATATATATATATATATATATATATATATATAATATTGTGTGTGTGTATGAAAGGCTCCTGGAATTGTTAATTTAACATTGGCATGCTGGGAGGAAATGTTTGAGTCATGCAGGCCTGGTCAGCCATCAGAGAGCTCACAGGAATCAACCCCTTGTAAATTGCGATATGGCTGTTGTTCACAACAGAACATGTGCGACCGGCGGAAAAGTTTGCCTTTCAGTTGGACGATTGAAAAGGCCATGTCAGAAGAATACATATGAAATCTTCTGACATGCCTTTTCAATTGTCCGACTGAAAAGCACACTCTTCCACAGGTTGCACATGTTCTGTGGCACCTATTCCTTCTGCCACCTAGCACAGGTGTGCATTAGGAAATAGAATGCACAGATCTTTGGCCAGGTTCAAGAGTCATACAAGGGCTCACATTGCAGCATCGATGACTCATTTCAATGATCCTAACAAAGGCTTTGCTCATATACGAGAAAGCAGCTACTATATGTATGTGTATGTATTTATGTTTGTAAGGATATATATGTGTTTGTTTGTATGTATATATATATATATATATATATATATATATAAAACAATCATATGTATGGTTTGGCATTTCTTTTTGTTAGCGTTTTTTAACTGCTAAATTTTTTTCAGATGTTCAGTTAGCATTTCACTAATTTGGTTTACCTTGATAATGTTGTGTTGACATAAATTTTCAAACATATTATAATTAATTTTAATAGTATTAGGTATATATATATATACATTTGAGTATTGATAAATACATATATGTATATGTTAATGCAATTGAAACAAATGTTGGATTTTTAAGGTATGATCTAAAATAAAGATATGATTTTCTTCATACACATTATTGATTGTTGTTAATACTCTGAATTTCTTAAAATTCTGCATAAGAATTGTTGGATTTATCTGTCATGCATGAGGATATACCTGAGATCTGTATTCTACTTACATTTACTGGAATTTTGGAAATTTAACCTTTTTCCATTCCATTATACTGAGTGCTTGCTTGATATGTTTTCTTATATATATATATATATATATATATATATATATAGCATTCATTTTAAGTTGGTTTTTTTATTCACATTAGCATAAGTTGGATGAATACAAAAAAACTGAGATGGTGTCTCATAGTTGGGAGCTCTTCCTATCACCAAACCCTATTTGTTTTTTGGGTTTTTTTTTGGTTTTTTAACTGGAAGGAATTTTTATTCCCTTTGTTTCTGAAGGTACAGAAGGAATTCTCTGTTGCTCTTGCTAAGAATTGAACCAAGTGCTGTGAAAAAACAAGCAACTTGTCCATTCTGCAAGCCTGTTGACTGAGAGCCTCTACATTGCTTCTTGACCAGTTAGAAATATCAGCTGAAATCTCCTTCAGATCACACAGGATAGTGCAGATTTGAGCTCCCTGCACATAGGAGAAAGATGATCATAGTTGAAACATTTTTTATCATAGGTCTACTCTACTCAGTCGTGGATGACCAAGGGCTAAACAGCAACCCACAAACTTGTCTACTGGTTTTATTGGATTTACTAAAAATTTCTAATTCAAGAGAAGCCCAAAGGTCAAATAGACTTTGGTATACTGGCTGAAAATTTAATTTAACCCTTTGGTAGCCACTTGTCTAATGGAATACATTGTTTACTTGTTTCAATTATCTTCTAGAAAATAATTAACAGTTTCAATGGATTTAGTGAAATAATTAACTTTTTCATTATTAAATCTGGTGTTTGTAGCGTAATTTTATAAAAGTTTGTTTCATAAAATTAAGGATGGAAGCTTTTAATTTAAAACATGATCACTTTAAAATAGACAGTTTGATGTTTTAAGAAATGGGGGGGGGTGGAGCTGGGTTTGTATTAATTGTGGGTTAATCATAATTTATGCTACATTCTTAGACGAGTGTTGATGACGATGATGATAGTGGTGATCATGGGGTATTTTCTAAAGTGAGGTAGTAGTGGTTGTAGCTATTATTGTAGGTCTATCAAAAGCTGGTTTTGACTTACACCTTCCTAGTTTAGCCAAGCAGAACGAGTGAGGTTGCATTCCAGATTTATATTTTGTTGAGGGGATCTCTGGCACCTATAGCCCCAAGCCACCCAGAGCTTTGTTAGAGGATTTACTAAATGGAGACTGAAAGAAGCCTGTCACATATATGTAGGTAGGCAGGTAGGTGTGAGGGCACATGGCATAGTGGCTAAGTGTTGCACTCGTGATTGTGAGTTTGTGGTTTCAATTCATGGACCCGGTGGTGTATTGTTTTCTTGAGCGAAACACTTCATCTCACCTTTACTCTGCAACCACTTTGCCACCTGACTTTTGGTACACTGTGCACCTGTTCCTGCACTGCCAATTTGAGAGAGAGAGAGATCTAAGGTACAGCACAAGCCTTTGATCACTATAAGCAAATCCTTTGTGCAGGTTGTTTAGCCAGAAATTGCTAGGCCAGCTTTCATAGACTATGTGAGACCACCATCATTCCTCTATGGAGAGAATGGGATCTTTACCTTTTGACTTACAGATTTAAAAAATAATTTTTTGTAACTAAACACTTTCAAACTTCGGACACTGGTAGAATGTGTCATATAAAACATATTTTATTCCTAGCATTTTTGAGAAAAACTTATATTTATGAAGATATTTCACCTTAAAGTTCTCATATTTCGGTAATTTCAACCAATCAATGACATGTATTCAGCTGAATAAAATTACTGCTTTTGTTTGTCAACAAGAACTTCCGGCGGTGTATATTTCGTTTGTCACTGTTATTTATAACAGCCCTAACCCTAAAACCCTAGCCCTACAACCCTAACCCTAAATCCTTAAAGCTAAAACCAGTACAAACGCACAAACGATGTCATAAATAAGTGACAAACAAAAAACACCCCCAATAGTTGTTGTTGACAAACAATGGCAGTAATTTTATTCAGCTGAATACACATCATTGATTGGTTGAAATGACCGAAATAGGACAACTCTAACGTGAAATATCTTCGTAAATATAAGTTTTTCTCAAAAATGCTAAGAGTAAAACATGTTTTATATGACACATTCTACCAGTGTCCGAAGTTTGAAAGTGTTTAGTTGCAATAAATTATTTTTTAAATCTGTTGGTCAAAAGGTCAAGATCCAGAGAATGTGCAAGGGGAAGAACTGTGCAGAGTGGTTAGCAAGAAGCTTGTCAGGCAGGGAGTTGACACGAGAGCAGAATCATGTCTGTTTGTGAATCCGTGTGTGTGTACATATGTGTATGTGTCTTTGTGTGCATGTATTAGTGTTTGTTCTATGTAGCCATGATATGCAACTAGTTAATTCATGGTAAGAGAAGTCATCGTAAAAACAATAATAGAAAAGTAAAAGAGAGATCAGGAGAGGATGCAGAGAGTATGCTTGTCGGGTCAGAGTTTGTAGTTTCCTGGAATGGTTCACCATTTACAGAAAGCTGATAGAAGCAGTACAAATAATTGTCGACCCAGATTTGTGTGAACAGCATCTTCAAGTCAATCAGAATTCCTCTCATGCGTTTGTCCATATAAAACCGAAAATAAACAGATGAAAATACAATAAACATTGGTAATTGTGTACTTGATGGATTGTCATATTCAATATTGAGTGATGCGGAATATACCATTGTCAGCTTTCCGAGCAGAGGGACTTACAGTCTCGCTGTGGATTAGTATTAGGATTGAAGATATAAAGTTCTATAATCAATAATCCTACCGAAATAGTGATCAATAAATGTAGCTCTATTCTTTGTACACTGCTTGATGTCCATTTTTTGCTGAAGCCATGAAACTCACTGCCAAAGTATTGTTTACAGAATTAGAAAATATCTACTTTCCAAGCTGACTTGGCAAAGTTATGATATTCTACAAGAATAAAAAAGGCCTTTTTTTTTATAAGTGTTTATTTCTGTTACTGAAGTATATTGCTATGGCTGTGTGGATAAGTAACTTGTTTCTCAACCATATGGTTCTCAGGCTGACCAAAACGTTGTGAGGGGATGTGGTAGACAGAATCTGAAAGAAGGCTGTTATGTATACAGCACTCTCTGCGAGGTGGTTGGTGTTACGAAGGGCAGCCAACCATAAAAAAAACCATGCCAAAACAGGCAGTGAAGCCAGCTTCTGTCAAACCATCCAACCAATGCAAGTATAGAAAATGGACATTTTGGCTTATGGTCACAAGGTCATGAGTTCAATTGCCAGCGGTGCATTGTATCCTTCAGAGCATGACAGTTTATTTCACATTTCTCCAGTGCACTCTGCTGGAAAAAATGAGTACTATTTCAAAGGGCCAACCTGGTCAAACTCTATGTCACACTGAATCTCCTTGAGAACTACGTTAAGGGTACATGTGCCTGTGGAGTGCTCAGCCACATGTTAATTTCACAAGCAGGCTGTTCCGTTGATCGGATCAACTGGAACCCTTGTCATAACTGACTACTAGAAACAGCTGTAAGCCAAATTTACTCCAATAAAGGAAAAATGTGTAATGGCCATCATTTATACTTTGTCTACTATGAATATTCATGTGTGTTTCTATGTTGATCAAGACATCACATGAAGGTTGTGACTATGCATCACCAGCATACAAGCAATGTTGTTCATTTCTTCCATAGAAAACTTGTCTTGCTTGGAAACAGGAGAGGGTTGCCAACAGGGATGCAAATTCTGTCTGACCCATGCAAGCACGGAAAAGTGACCACTAAATGATGATGATTCTTTGATATGTTGCTAAATAACCTGTACATTTACTGGTGTAACATGACCAAAGGATTAAGAATTTTGGCTCTGTGGCTGATCCCCAGTTGAGGAGCCGTGTCTCGTGAGTTTCAAGGCAACCCAACTTCTGTTGGTGCCACGAAAATGTACCCAATACACTCTGTCAAATGGTTGTCATTAAGAAGGGTGTCCAACCTTAAAAACCATGCCAAAGCAGATACCGGTGCTCAGTGTGGTCCTCCAGTTTCCCAATTCCTGTTTCTCAATTCTCCCACTCTTGCCAGCAGAGAGAATGGATGTTAAACGGTGACAATCATCTTCATGGTCTTATCTTTTCTCATATATAAAGATATGATCAGGATTGACTGAGCTTATGTTTTGTGATATATTATTATGACTGATTGTATGTTATATGGTATATTATTATGACTGATCTTATGCTTTATGATATACTATTGTGACTGATTCTTATCTGTTGTAATCATAAGCTATAGTATATTACTGTAACTGATCTTATCTTTTGTTGTATATATTAATGAAACTTCTGTATTACTGAGATTGATTTTATCTTTTGTGATGTAAGCTATAGCATGTTACTATGCCTAATCCTGTCCTTTATGATGTAAGCTACCCACCACCACCACCACTACTACTACTACTACTATCATATTGCTTCCTATCCTCTTCTCTCCAACCTCTTTCTCTCACTCACACTACTCTTCACTCACATCATCTCAGTTTCTCTCTCTCCACTTTTCATTTCACATTCTCAGTATGTTGATGTCCTCGCTTCCTCTCTCTCTTCATCTGTGGAGTTGTCTCTACTTTATTTTTCACTCTTCTTCCTTCTAACTCTTTGCCTTTGTTTTCTGAAGCCCTTTCTTGTATCTCCTTATCTCTCTCTCTCTCTCTCTCTCCATCATCCAAACTCTTCCTTTCACTCCTACTCATTTTCCATCTCTCCCCTTCTCTCTCTATTCATTCTCTTCCACTCTCCCTTGCCTCTGTTCCCTGCCTCCTTCTCCCTCCCCTCTCACTCTCTCTCCTCTCTCTCTTCCCCTTCCTGCTTTCCCTCAGTCTCTCCCCAATTCTCTCCTTATCCTCTCCTCATCCCTCCTGTTTCCCTTCCACTGTCCCCTTCTCCTTCATCTGACTCTTGTGTGTAAAATAGCTATGTGTATATATTATATATATATATATATATGTACACACACACGCACACACACATATATATTGTGTTAATTAGATCATTAGTGAACTATCTCTAAATAACACCCATTCTCAATAATCTTTAGGCAATATCTCACAGAGACTGCATCATCTCATCATATCACTCATCCCCATCTTATTAATCCTCTCTTTCAGTAATTAAAATATCCCTACCTATATAAATAATATCCCTATATATCACCAACACCAATTTCAGTACCATAATGTTTTGGGGGTAATTATTATGTCCTGAAGTAGGATATAGTGGTGGGGAGGGTGGGACCAAAAAAATGTCACTACTTGTGGGGTTTTTTGGTTTTTTTTGCTTGTTGAAATAAAAATTGTGTGACTATGTACCATTGCATGTATGCACACACACACACACACACATGTGCACATTGGTTGAATTTCATCGAATGAATGTAAGAGGAATGATCAATGCATACAATAGAGTATACGGGTTATGGAAACTGAATGCCTTGCTAGCTGAGTTTTCATAAGCAATAATATATTATCTTCATCATCATGATCATCATCATCATTTAATGTCCACTTTTCATACAAATTTGTTGACCGGGATTATTTTACAGCTGGATGCTTTTCCACTAACCAACCAACCAACCCTTGCCAGTTTCCAAGCTAGGTAATATTTTCCCTGTAACCAGACATTGTTTTTCAAAGAGACTGAAAAATGAACAACCCCATTTGTATAATGGTGATGCTTATTTATGATCATCACATGATGTCATGACATGAGTACGTGCACACACACATACACATACATACACACCTGCAAGCACACACCCACTCAGGCACACAACAGATTTAATAGGGGGTATTAGTGGGAGTTACGTATATTATTTAAAACAGTTTTGATTTGGCTCCATGCAATTTAAAGTTTCAGAGACCTAACAAAATCCCATCTCTTTCAGGCTATTTTAAATAATATATATATATATAATATATATATATATATATATATATATGTATGTATATATGTTTGTGTTTGTTCCCCCCAACATCGCTTGACAACAGATGCTGGTGTGTTTATGTCCCCATAACTTAGCGGTTCGGCAGAAGAGACCGATAGAATAAGTACTAGGCTTACAAAGAATAAGTGCTGGGGTTGATTTGCTCGACTAAAGGCAGTTCTCCAGCATGGCCACAGTCAAATGACTGAAACAAGTGAAAGAGTAAAGAGTATATGTGTGCGTGCATGCATGCATGTGTGTGTGTATTTGTCCCCCACCACTGCTTGACAACCGGTGTTGGTGTGTTTGCATCCCCGTAACATAGTTTAGCAAAAGAGAACAAGTGTCAGGCTTAGAAAAGAAAATAAGGACTAGAGTTGAATAGTTCGACTAGAATTCTTCAAGGTATTGCTCCAGCATGACTGCAATCTACTGACTGGAACAAAAGAGATAAAAGAGAATACATGTATATGTGTGTGTGTATGTATCTGTTCAATTCATGGTACCTTGAGAATAAAGGATGTTAAATTTACAATTGATATTGTTGTATGGATGGCCCCTTTATTTAGGATTTTGAAAGGAAAAACATCATAGGTGTAATATTGAACACATTCTTCATTATCTCAAAGCATTTTACACATTGGGGAAGCAATTCCAAAAGCTAGCCACCTTCTTGTGTGTGAGGCTGTGATAGTTTTGTATTATTATAAAACTTAAACAGGTATAATTAACACTATTTGCAGCTTGGTAGCAATGTTGTGAAAGCAAAAAAAAATTGAAGTTCCCTTTTTTTTTTTCCATAAAGATAATCAATTCTGCCTCTGCTAGCCACTACACATTCCTTATTTTCTCTCCTTCTTTCTTTCTGTGTTCCTTTCTGCGTTCCCTTCTGTGGAAGAGCGTAGGCTTGAAACATTAAAGACTTTTTCACTTCCCAAGTGTTATACTAATACATCTGTTTGTTGTCTACACCACCTGTCTTCATCTTTTGTTTTTTGTGAATTCTCCATATACATATAGTTATATGCAGTTATCAAGGATATATACATAGAGTGAGTGTGTGTAATGGTACAACAAGGCACCAATGTTTACTGGAAATAACAGTTGATACATTTACGATGCTATAGTAAAGCTTCATTGTATATATACTGGCAAAGATGTGTGAGGGCAGCGAATATAAAAAATTCTGTCTTACCTCTAGGAAGAACATTAGATAAATGGGCAACCCAGAATCAGATAATCTAGTACCTAGGTTTCTGACTTTTCAAATATGTTTGCTATGGAAATTTGATTAGTCTTCTTCAGCTAGATTTACCTGGACAATATTTCTAATGTTGCTACATCAATGCCAGTATATATAAACACACACATACACAGACATACATATGTACATATATATAAATACACATACCCACACATATACATGAATACATCCTCACTCTTGGGTGCATGTTTGTGTGTGTGTGTGTGTGTGTGTATACATACATACATATATATATATATTACTTTATTTCAGTCATTTGACTATGGCCATGCTGGAGCACCACCTTTAGTTGAGTAAATAAACCCCAGGACTTATTCTTTGTAAGCCTAGTACTTATTCTATCGGTTACTTTTGCCGAACCACTAAGTGACGGGGACATAAACACATCAGCATCAGTTGTCAAACACAAGCACACACTCACACACACACACACACACAACGGCCTGAAGCTATAGTAGAAGACATTTGCCCAAGGTGCCACGCAGTGGGACTGAACCTGGAACCATGTGGTTGGGAAGCAAGCTACTTACCACACAGCCACCTACATATACATACATACATACATACACACACACACACACACACAGACAGATTGCCTTAATACAAATTATATTTACTATGAATTTAACTGTTGAAAATGTATTTCCTGGCAGTGCCTCGTCTAATAAGCAATTAATATTCGCGCTGTTCACCCCCCCCCCTCCCCACCAGTCACACTTTTGTTTTCTTCTTTATTATGCTGACTCCCCTCTATTTTTGGGGGTCATCAATTTTATTACTATTTATCAAAATACTGCAATGGAAGGCCAATGCAGTTATCAAGGATATTGGATCAGCAGAATCGTTAGACTGGTGGGGAAAAAATTCTCATTGCATAGATTTATTGCACTGAGTTCAAATTCTAGTAAAGTCGGTTGTACCATTTATCCTTTCAGGGTGTTTGATAAAATAAGAGCATTCTTTTATTCTTTTACTTGTTTCAGTCATTTAACTCTAGCCATGGTGGAGCACCACCTTTAGTCATATAATTCAACCCCAGGATTTATTCTATCAATGTCTTTTGCCAAACCGCTAAATTACAGGGACATAAACACACCAACACTGGTTGTCAAGTGATGGTAGGAGAACACACAGATACATACATATACAGATATATACGACGGGCTTCTTTCAGTTTCCGTCTACCAAATCCACTCACAAGTCTTTGGTCGGCCCAAGGCTATAGTAGAAGACAATTACTCAAGGTGCCATGCAGTGGGACTGAACCCAGAACCATGTGGCTGGTAAGCAAGCTTCTTACTGCTCAGCTGCCCCTGCAACTGTTAATAGTTTACAAATAATTACCTTTTTTTTTTTAGTTTTTCTTCAGCCTTTTCCTTTAGATATGATTTAGATGTTGCAAGGTAAAGACTTAGTGGAATTCCTTCTGCTTCTTTATGTTCTGTGTTCAAATTCTGCTACTGCCAATGTTGAATCTGATCCCTTCTGGGTCAATAAATTTCAGCCCTTATGCTTTTAGTAGAAAAGGTTATCATTATTATTATTAAGGTGGCAAGCTGGCAGAATCACTAGCATACTGGATAAAATGCTTAGCAGTATTTCGCCTGCCACTGCATTCTGAGTTCAAATTCTGCTGGAGTCAACTTTGCCTTTCATCCTTCAATGGTCAATAAATTGAATACCAGTGAAACACTGCGGTCAGTGTAATCGACTAGTCCCCTTCCCACCAAATTTCAGGCCATGTACCTATAGTAGAAAGGATTATTATTCGATGCGGTACTGGCTACGGCCATCCGAACATTGCCGTAGCCAGTACCGCATCGACTGGCCTCCGTTCTGTGGGCACGTAACAAACATCATCCGATCGTGGCCGTTCGCCAACCTCGTCTGGCACCTGTGTCCATGGCACATAAAAAACACTCTCCGAGCATAGCCGTTCAGCAGCCTCGTCTGGCACCTGTGTCGGTGGCACATAAAAAACACCATCCGATCGTGACCGTTCGCCAACCTCGTCTGGCACCTGTGTCCATGGCACATAAAAACACCATCCGAGCGTGGCCGTTCAGCAGCCTCGTCTGGCACCTGTGTCGGTGGCACATAAAAAGCACCCACTACACTCACGGAGTGGTTGGCATTAAGAAGGGCATCCAGCTGTAGAAACACTGCCAGATCTGACTGGCCTGGTGCAGCCTTCGGGCTTCCCAGACCCCAGTTGAACCGTCCGACCTATGTTAGCATGGAAAGCAGACGTTAAACGATGATGATGATTATTATTATTATTATTATTATTATTATTATTATTATATTTTTACTTTTAGTTGTGGAAGGAAGCAGTAGGTAGTTAGCTAACCAACTAACTACAGCTTTTCACTCTTGTGTTGGATTCTGAAACAGTATAGCTAAACCATTGCAGTAATGAATAAATTGGAATCCAATTGAGTCTCGTCAGTGTTCCCCACCCCCACTTGACACGGTGTCAAATAGAAATTAATTTATGCACCCCTTCGTTCTCATCATTTTTCTACTTTTATTTTTTTTGTTTGTTTTTTTCTTTCTTTCCTTCCTTCTTTTAACCATTCAACATAAGAAGCTCCCCCTCTCTCTCTCTCCTTCTCCTTCTCCACCTCTTTGATCTCTTTCTCTCTCTCACACACAGAACAGAAACAGAGGGTGAGATTGAGAAGTTTCCTACATCTCTCTTCTAATTTCCTTACACTCGGTTTCAACTCTACCTCCTGTTGAAGTCTTTGAACTCGTCAGTTTTAATATGCCAAAATTCTTTACTGAGCTCCATCGACCCCCCCACCACATACCCCCCTTCCCCCCCTTACAATTCTGACTTTGAATTGGAAACCTCTTAACTAAATCTGATGTAGGTCGATTTTTGCTTTTCATCCTTCAAGTAGTAGTTGTGGTGGTGGTGGTGGTGGTGGTGGTGGTGGTGGTGGTGGCAGCAGTGCAGTGATGTCGTACAGACACAGGGATCAATATATCTGGCTTTCCGCCCCCTACAAAAGCAATGCAAAATCCTTGCATCTAAATTAGAAATCAATATGATAAACTTGTCTCTTCCGTCCCACATTATTTAATAGTCTGACTCGTTTGTGATTTATTTATCTATTTATTTGTTTGTTTGTTTGGTTGTTTATTTATTTGTTGTTCTGCTATGTAGAAATCTTAGAGTAGCATTTCCAACAGGTTTTTCCCTACAACTCTAGGATTCCACAAAAAATTTTTTAAAATAGTGATTGGCTTTTATGTGCCACTTGTTACTGGTTTGATTTGTATTGCCCCGTGGTGGGCAGTGCATGACCGATATTCTCCTCTATCAGTATTGTCAACACCATAAATCTTTGATATACATGTATATATGTGTGACATAAAATATGGGTGTAATATAAATAACATTTCATCATCATCATCATCGTTTAACGTCTGCTTTCCATGCTAGCATGGGTTGGACGATTTGACTGAGTTCTGGTGAACCAGATGGCTGCACCAGGCTCCAATCTTGATCTGGCAAAGTTTCTATAGCTGGATGCCCTTCCTAACGCCAACCACTCCGAGAGTGTAGTGGGTGCTTGTTATGTGCCACCAGCACGGAGCCAGTCAGGCGGTACTGGCAACGACCTCGCTTAGATCTTTTTACATATGTCACCGGCCCAGGTACCAGTAAGGTGATGCTGGTAACGATCACGCTCAAATGATGCCTTGTACGTGCCACCGGCACGGAAGCCATTCTGGCAACGATCACGCTTGGATGTTACTCTTAGCACCCTACTAGCACAGGGCTCAAGTGCCAGTAAGGTGACGCTGGTAACGATCACACTCAAATGGTGCCTTTTATGTGCCACTGGCACAGAAGCCAGTTAACCGTTCTGTCAACGATCACACTTGTATGGTTCTCTTTGCACCCCGCTAGCCAGTCGGATGCCAGTCATCGAATTTGATTTTGATTTGATTTTACTTGCCTCAACAGGTCTTCGCAAGCAGAGTTTTAGTGTCCAAAGAAGGAAAAGGTATGCATAAGTGGGCTGGTTACGCCCCTGGCATAAGCCACGAGGTTTGTTTTATATATATATATATATTGCATATATTTATAACACTACATAAACACACATGTATATCGTTTACTTCTTCCCGTCATTGGACTGTAGCCATGCTGCCTTAAAGGGTTTAGTCAAACAAATCTCGTCATTTTACCTTTCCAATCTTAAAGCAGAGAACTTCTCTGAAATTATTTCACATTCCCTCAAAGTTAATAAATATTTATGATATATGTGTGTATGTATATCCCCCTTTTCTTTCCCCATTCTGTATCTATGTGTGTGTATATGTTGTGTCTTTAACCATAATGCCATCAAGGCTCAAATGAACTAAGGAACATATATATATATATATATATATATATATATATATATTTTTTGTACATCTAACACTCATAGAGCTTCCTCTCCTAAAACTGCCTGGATGTCTTTACTGAAAAAGTAAGAAATATATTCTGTTTTCCAAATCATTTCTTTATTCAAAAAGCAAAGAATCTTGTAACTTTTATGGACCATTTCTCTGTTGTCTCTGATTGCCTTGGGAGTTATTAAAAATCTGTGAATTCTATAGAAATGTGGTGCATCTCTGGGAAGAAGAAAAGTAGTTAAATTTGTATAGGATGAGGGATATTTTTGTGACACCACTTATGATGATGAGGATTATTATCATTATTATTATTATTATTATTATTATTATTATTATCATCATCAACATTCCTAAGACATTTTACACTTGTCTTTTCTTAAAACGCACACACACACACACACACCCATGATTTCTGCATGTCTGTCTGGAAATGGTCCTGGCAGTGGTTTTTGTGATTTGTTGTCTGTTATTTGTCAAACCTCACTTCTGCCCCAACCCAACCTATCACACAAAGTTCCATTTTACTAACTTTACGTGTATCACATGCAGACATGACAAAGATATTATTTTCCATGAATTTTTACCCCACCTTCACTCACTCTCACCATATATATATATATGTGTGTGTGTGTCTGTGTGTCACTTTCACTTTTCTCTCACCCCTCCTTAATTCTTCTATCCTTCTGCCTCTACCTCTCTCTCTTCTCTCCCCACGTGACTGGTGTTTGGCCAGGTTGGACTACTGACAGTACAACATCTATATTGCTCCCTGTGTCTGTTAAATCTTATGTCCCTGCCATAAGGCTTTACTTCCACACACGCCAGCTTAATTTAATTCATCCTTAGTCGAAAGACACCTGTTGTTATGTCCTGTTATTTATATTTGTGTAACATTTCTCTGTTTTTTTTTCCATACTTGTTTTCGTATACATTCGCTTCTTTCTTCCAACGAATGTAATGCTCTTAGCTTATTTTTTCCTTGGGGCTGGCCATATTGGAGCAATCTCAAGTATAACCAGCCGAAATTGCAAAGATAATCTGGAACTCAACTGAGGATAGAAAACTCTGAATGATCCGTCCTTGTTTTCCTTGTATCATCTGTCTGGATATTTTGTTGCCTCTTCTTTGTTTCACCTAAATGTTTGGATATTTCGCATTCTTGTCCCATTTTTGTATTTTTTATATAAATATATACACACACACACACACACACACATAAGCAAAGTATCTAGTTAGAAAATATCTACAAGTGATGGAAGTAGTAACAATACTGAGAAGCAATGTTCATCACCACATCAACATGTCTGTTCCATAGGAATCGACATTACTACAGTTTTTAACTCCAGCTAGTCATTGATACAATGTGTGCCTGATACACATTGAAAACAGGGGAGCGAACCCACAACATCTTCCAGACTGTACAGTTTCAAGCTATTTGTGCTCATCATCGGTGGTGAACACCTGTCCGCTAGAGATAGCAGTAATTTGCTCCAGCTCGCAATATATAGAAAACCAAGCAACAATCAGCCACTGAGACTGCAACAAGCAAAACAGGTAGTTAAGAAATCTCTACAAGAGATGAAAGCAATATCAGGTGCAGGAGTGGCTGTGTGGTAAGTAGCTTGCTTACCAACCACATGGTTCCGGGTTCAGTCCCACTGCGTTGCACCTTGGGCAAGTGTCTTCTACTATAGCCTCGGGCTGACCAAAGCCTTGTGAGTGGATTTGGTAGACGAAGGCTTTGGTAGACGGAAACTGAAAGAAGCCTGTCGTATATATATATATATATATATATGTATGTATGTATGTGTGTGTATATGTTTGTGTGACTGTGTTTGTCTCCCCAACATCGCTTGACAACCGATGCTGGTGTGTTTACATCCCCGTAACTTAGTTGTTCGACAAAAGAGACCAATAGAATAAGTGCTAGACTTACAACGAATAAGTCCTGTGGTCGACTTGCTCAACTAAAGGCGGTGCTCCAGCATGGCCACAGTCAAATGACTGAAACAAGTAAAAGAGTATACTATATATATATATATATATATATATATATATATATATATATATATATATAGTGTTTTAAAGTCAGAAAAATTGTGTCGCTCACATGAGTCCATTAATCATAGATCCATTATATAAATGGATTTCAGCCAATCTGTGGTGAGTCTTTGAAAGATTATGTACAGTGTTCTGCTTGGGGTAGCAGCTGTAAGGCACAATTTGCAAGAGACGGGGAGGGAGTTAAATGATGATAATGATGTGTGTGTTTAATGGAATCGCCTGTCAAAGATGATGTATGAGTGTTCACTTTTTGCTGAACAGCCTGCACAAATGTTTCGTTTTTGGTGGTCAAATATTTGTGCTGTACATTAGGGTTAGGGGTTAGCTCACTCTCTCCATCAAATTGATGTTAACTGAACAGGTGCATGGTGTATCACACATCAGGTGTTGATGTGATCGTAAAGCAACATGAGATGAAGTGTTTCACTCACGAACACAACACCATTCAGCAGTCCAAGAATTGAAACCACAATCTCATGATCATGAGGGCAACACCCTAACCACTAAGCCATGCACCCTTACACACACACACACATACACATCATCATCATCATTTAACTTTCCTTTTCTATGCTGGCATGGGTTGACTGGTTCAATGTGAAGTGACATGCCAGAGAGCTGTGCCAAACTCCAGTGTCTACTTTGTCATGGTTTCTACAGTTTTATGCCCTTCCTAATGCCAATCACTTCACAAACTGTACTGGGTGCTTTTTTTTTTTTTTTTTTTGCCATATGCACCAACACTGGTAAGATCACCAAGTCCCCATAATACAAGAACCCCTCAGTTGAGTGAGATATCATGTTGAGGGACATAAAATCATGATAGAAGGACAGGAGCAAGTGTCTCAGTATCTCATTCAAATATACACAAAGGGGTGCTGAAAAGTTCCTGGCTTGAAGAGTGTCGCGAAAGGCCTGGTTGGAGACCCAACCTTCCGAGTTCTTTTACAGGGCTTAGAAAAACTGAAGGACCACTGCAATGAGTATGTGAATCTGAAACAGGAACATGTTGAACTAAATCATAATTAACTGATCCTCCCATCTTTTACCCAACATCAGGAACTTTTCAGTACCCTCTCATATATATATATATATATATATGTGTGTGTGTGTGTGTGTGTGTGTGTGTGTGTGTGTGTGTGTGTGTGTGTACAAGGAGGTACTGAAAAGTCCCTGTCTTTAAGGGTATCATGAAAGGCCTGGCTGGAGGGCCAACTTTTAAGTTCTTTTGCAGGGCTTAGAAAAACTGAAGGACTACTGCAATAAGTGAGTGAATCTGAGAGGGGAATATGTTGAATAAAATCATAATTAACTGATTCTCCTGTATTTTCTTTTACCCAAACCTAGGAACTTTTCAGTACCCTCTTGTATGCTTTTACCACTTTTCATAGATATATAGTTTTAATTAATTTTTGTTTTTTAGATACCAACTCATACATTTTAACATTTTGTGCCATTCACCCCCCCCCCTTAAATAACTGTTTCTAGGACTACTAGCATCATTTGTGCCTGATCTACCCTGGAAACATGTCTGGCTCTGAGGAAGGGTTGGTGTCAAGAAGGTCTTCATCGAACTAAAGAAAATCTCCCTCAATGAATTATGTCCAATCCTTGCAGGTGTGGAAAAGTGGAGATTAAATAATAAGGAACATACATACATATATATATATATATATATATATATATATATATATAGTTTCTGCATATTTATAATCATGGGTGTGTGATTATGCACATTATATTCAACTAAATTTGATTAGAATTTCTCTCATTAGACATCAATTAATTATTTTGTTTGTATATTAACAGTTTGTACACATCTTAAATTTTGTTGATTTTTTTTTCTTTTTCTTTTTTTTTTCTTTCAACTAATTGCGTGTCAAATTGAACGTCATAAATAAATTGCCTCTGCTTATTAGCACACTCTTTCTCCACTTAAGTGTGACAGTTGAGACAGCAATTCTATAACACTTGTTCAATGTTATAAATAAATAACTTACAACTTCTCTGATGCTGATTGGATCATTTTATCACATGTAACATGTATTGCCATCTTAGGGCATTTGCATACTGGACAGTTGCTTGTGGGGACACCACAGATGTATGGGCCCCAGAGTGAAGGTGTGTGGCTTAGTGGCTAGGGGGTTGGACTCCTGATCCTAAGATTGTGGTTTTGATTCCTGGACCAGGGTATGTGATGCTTCTGGAGCAAAACACTTCATTTCATGTTATTCCAATCCACTCAGCTGGCGAAATGAGTAATTCTGTGACAGACTGAAGTCCCATCCAAGTGGGGAATATACACACCATGGAAACCCCTGAAACTGGCCCTTATGAGTCTAGATGACTCAGGAAGGAGCTTTACTACTATGGTCCCCAGGGCCAGACTATGTGGTGGTTGGTTCCTGGTTCATTGCTTTGTCAAAGGGTCTCTAACACTGCTGAGATGGACCAGGTAGTATGGTGGTTGCCAAGGTGACAGGGTGAAGGTTACAAGAACTGATTCAAGCCAGCCTATGATCAGAAGTGTTCCACCCATGACCATCCAATAATTTTCTCAGGCAATGTGCATCTGGGATTATGTTATTCATTATGTGCTTCTTTTTTTTTTTATTGTAAGACTATAGGGTGTATGGTTTGAGGGAAATATTAGCTACTATTTCTGGTAGTTCAGGAGACCACTTAGGGGATCTATAACGTGTGTTGTTTTTGTTGTTGGTTGTGGTGGTGGTGGTAGAGGTGCTGGTGGTATTGTTATTTAACCTTATAGTCAATACTGAGAAACACATCTATGATTAAAGACATTCCAACTGTGACCATCTTTTCATTCTAAGGATATCTTGGACTCCATACTCTCATGTGATTTTCCCTGTTAATTTATATTTTGTTTCTTTTTTCTTTCTCTAACGTGGTTGAATGTAATTTAAGAGAAATTTAGTTGCTATTTCTAGAAAATTCTTAATTTATAGTGGTGTTGTTTTTGCTGCAGTTGCTGTTGTTATAATTTAGCCCTCAGTCAGCCCTGATCAAGCAGACTTATGATCACAAGTACTCCATTTATGACCATCCTGTACTTCTCATCATCGCAATACACTAAAAATTCCCATTGTTTGATATACCCTTGTACCCCAACATGGTACCATGTTGTATGAGGTAGATTTAGCTGCTGTATACAATACTTTTGAGTGACCATTAATTAGCACCCTCAGTATTGGTGGCAGTGGTGGTGGTGGTGGTGTTTAGGTTGTGTAGGTTTACCTTCAAAAGAGGCTTCGGCTATGACCATCACCTCCGTCTATGCATTCGGTAATGTATTCTTTATTTAAAACAGTAAGATGATTTTGGAGAGTGATTTTGGCTGCTATGTCTAGCCATTCAATTGACTGTATAGAGCAGAGAATAGGCATGGACAACCTTTCTTGAGGAACAGGCCACACGAGACAAGGCTCATTATCATTCAGGCCACACAAAAAAAAACTCAAGATAATTTTTTTGATAGTATGCCATTCAGAAAGTCTCACAGACTGCAATTTGCCGATGATTAGTGTAGAAGTTCCATCATGGGTTCAATTTACAGATTGTACATAATTTTCTAACAAAAAAATTGTTAAATTCCTCTGCAGGGCACCTTGAGCAAGTGTCTTCCACTATAGTTCCAGGCTGACCAATGCCTTGTGAATGAATCTGGTGTACAGTGGAAACTGACCTGTGTGGAAGCCTGTCATATTTATGTGCCATGTGTGTTTGTTTTTGTCCCCCCCCCATCACACCCATTGACAACTGGTATTGGCTTGTGTATGTGTTGTAACCCAGCAGTTCGGCAAAAGAGACTGATAGACTAAGTACTAGACTTAAAAGACAGGTACTGGGGTCAGTTTGCTTGAATGAGCCCTACTATGTGGTGCCCCAACATGGCCACAGTCAAATGACTGAAACAAGTAAAAAGATAAATGCTAACATCTATATTTATATAGATTCTCTCTCTCTCTCTCACCTGAGTTACCAGTGTCGGTGGCACGTAAGAGAACCATCCGAACATGGCCGTTGCCAGCGCCGCCCCGATTGGTCTCTTGCTGGTGGCACGTAAAAAGCACCATCCGTTCGTGACCGTTGCCAGTGCTGCCCCGAGTGGCCTCGTGCCGGTGGCACGTAAAAAGCACCATCCGATCGTGGCCATTGCCATCTTCGTCTGGTCTCTGTGCCAGTGGCACGTAAAAAGCACCCACTACACTCATGGGGTGGTTGGCATTAGGAAGAGCATCCAGCCGTAGAAACAATTGCCAGATCAGACTGGGCCTGGTGCAGCATTCTGGCTTCCCAGACCCCAGTTGAACCGTCCAACCCATGCCAGCATGGAAAGCGGACGCTAAACGATGATGGTGATGATGATATGCCAATCATTTTACAGTGTGTAAAATGATTGGCATTTTGGAAGGGCATCTAGCTGTAAAAACCTTGTGTGTGTGTTTGTGTGTGCGCGTGTATAGATACACACACTCACAAACAATAAATAGACAAAGTGTGATGTCTTTGTATTTAGAGCCATATGAAATATCAGTCCCCTACTTTACAAACCAGATAAATTAATTAGTCATAGCAAGCATAGGGACTCCCTCTTCTGTAAATAAATATATGACCTTTAGCAACATATAAACTAATTATTCAATCACTTAATCAATTTTAAAGTATACACTAGGGCCCTTTTTTTGTCCCCACCCCCACCCCCTGCGTTTTTTCTTTTTTTTTCTCCTAATATTGTTGCTATGACACAGGCATGCATTTGAGGTGAATCTGGTTACTTTGCAACCATGTGGTTGTTGGTTCAAAATGACAGTGACATCTTGACTAAATGTCTTCTGCCTTGCAAAAGCCTTTGGTCAACCGAAGTATTGTGAGGGAAATTTAGTTGGTGGAATCTGGGAAAATGCATCAAAACTGTGTGTGTGTAGCCACAGGTGTGGTTGTATGGTAAGTAGCTTGCTTCCCAACCACCTGTGGTATATATATATATATATATATATATATATATAAAGCTGAAGTTGTCTGTGTATAGCAGGTTTGGCAGCCTTCAACTAACATTATCTCCTCCGAGACCCTGCAGCGCAAGTTGACCAAAATTGAGAGTATGATAGAAGGCTTGCTCTTCCTTCTGTAGAAAAAAAAATTCAAAGAGGACCATGTTAAGACCAAAAAATATTCACATCAAAAAGGTGCTTTTTTTCTATGAAAATCCCTATTTTTTACGATTTTTTTACTGCTGTGTCGCCATTTTTCAGTGTATTTCAACCAGAAAAATGTTCACTTAAAGAGAATAAGAAGCTACATAATAAAAATTTTTACTTTTCAAAAATTCCAATTCTAAGGGGTCAAAACAAATCCGAGCAACGCTGGGCGATACTGCTAGTATATATATATATATATATATATATATATAATCGTTTTTTATTTCATATATTTTCATTTGTCTTGCTCATTTTTACATTTTAGCATTTTGCTTAGATTTTTCTTGAGAACACAATCTTTCGTGGTAATGGCAATTTGATGTCTATGTTTAGCATATTAGGTGTCCATTTTAGTGGTCAGTCATCTAAATTTTGTATGTAACACAATTTTTAATCTTCAGATTTTTTAAATATGCTAAGCCACTGGTTTTAATTGGTTAATATCAATTTATACCCTTATTGTTTAATTTATACACACACACACACATAGTAAAAAGACCCCCTTTGGTCATGAATGGCCATGTGATTGCACCTAGAAAGTTTCCCCTCTGAGGCACAATCTGGGCATGGTTATTTATGGAAGACCAGCAGTCACTCATGCATACCAGCCTCCCCTCTCCATACCACCGATGTTAACCAAGGCCAATACAGCTTGGCATCAGTGATATCATAACTCAACTTTACAGCTGAGCAATGTAAAATAAAGTGTCTTGCTCAAGAATACAACACACAGCCCAGTCCTGGAATTGAACTCACTATCTCATCATTGTATGCCTGATGCTCTAACCACTGAGTTATGCGCCTTCAATATATATATACATTTGTGTGTGCTTGTGTCTCCTTTTGAAGTTGTGTGGTGGTTGTGAAATGATTGTCATTTTCAAAGCTGTGCCACTCATTTCCATTGTCCTGTGGGAATATGTCTGGCCATGGGTAAGTATTACCTTGCTTGGAAACAAGGGTTGGTGACAGGAAGGGCATCCAGCTGTAGAAAACCTGCCTCAGTAAATTCCATCTGACCCATGCAAGCATCAAGAAGTCAATGTTTAGCGGTGAAGATGATGGTCATACAAATCTATGCATGTAGACACACTCATATATGATGGCAAGCAAGCCAAAACTTTGAAGTCACTGTCAACATTTTCTGTGTAAAAGTTTATAAATATGTACTCTATTAAAAAGCACTGAGTAATCCTTCAGTTTAATGTTTAATTATTTATACACACACACACATATATAAATATATATATATATTGATGTAGAAGCCAACATTTGTATGCATGCACACACACATGCACGTATATATATATAGAGAGAGAGACCTAATTAAGATTCAAGTAAAAGCCTTGTAGAATGCGCTGCAAAACTCATCCACACTTATTAGCTACATATTTCACCAATGTACTAAAGGTGTAAAAATGTGTTGAAACAATTGTAGTGATTTTTAAATATAGAATGTTGTCCATTCCATTTTCTGTCCTGTATCTATATTATAAAATGAATATGAATACATATATCTCAAATTGTATTACATATGTTTCCATACAATGGTTATTTTATGTGCCCATTTATGTAATACATTATGTAATCACATAACCAGACCATTTCATCAGGCATCTTTGTGCAATTAACAACTTTATTGATCTATGAGAAATTACATTCAGCATTCCAGGAAGAATGTTTTACAAAAAAAAAGGTGTTCATAAACATACCAATTGAGGGAGGGAATTAATTTTAAATCCACTCAATTAACTAGCATTCTTGACCAAGATCTATAACAGTAGAAAGGATGTTTACAAACAGATTAGGGAGGAGCTAAGTTTACTTTAATATTTGTATGAATACTAGACTAGTGCTGGTACCATGAAATAAGCACCCAGTACATTCTACAAAGTGGCTGGTATAGGGAGAGGATCTGGCTGTAGAAACCTTGCTAAGTCAGACACTGGAGACCAAAACACCCTTCAGACAAGTCAGATCTTGTCAAACCATCTCACCCATACCAGCATGGTACATAGACATTAAATAATGATTGTGGCAATGATGTGATGTGTGTGTGATTAAATACTTCCTACAATAAAGAAATTCTTCATAAAAATGGCTCTGAGGAAGGTATAAGATTTTTGCACAGTTCCTTATAGTGGAAACAGCTGTAAGCTAATGAGTGATTATATAACTCCCTTTTTTTTTGTCATTCATCATTTATTAATCAATATAGTCTAGTAAAGTATATATTTTTATGTTGTGCACAAGCCATAAGCAGCTCAGCCCAGAGTAAAACTTAAAATGGACTGTCAACTGTTGATATTAGGCATATATATTGGGTCGTCCCATAAATAACGTAGTTTTTTTATACTTATTTTATTTTTCAAAATTAACATACAAAGTTCTTTTTTCATCTAAAATATACTTTCCTTCATTTCCTACAATGCCCCTACATCTAGTAGACTTGCAAGGCCCCTCTTCCAAAATTCACTTGTCCGTGAATACTGTTCTGACCTCATCCGCAGAATTCATATTTTTTTCTGTCCAAATGATTTTGAAGACTGCAGAATAAATGATAATCAGATGGGGCAATGTTTGGCGAATATGGTGGGTGGGGAATTGTTTCCCATTCAAACTGCTCCAGCCTTTGAAATGTCACCCTTGCTGTATGTGGCCTAGCATTATTCTGACGGAGGAACACCTTTCATCTTAAAAACAACGACAGTCATTTTTCTTCTTGCTCTGACTTAAGCCACTCAAGCTGCTCGCAGTAGATCTCCTTTGTTATTGTTTTGTCTGGGTTTAAAAGTTCAAAGTGGACTAAACCTTTGATATCCCACCAAACA
>NC_043004.1:69595988-69635988 GCF_006345805.1 Octopus sinensis
GTGGGCCCAGTTAGAATTTTCTTCTGGTCGAGTAACCCATCCTGCTCAAAAGGTCCCTGAATAAGGGTTGTTTAAGGATATTGAACGAACTGCCCATGTTTCCAAAGGTGACATATCCAAACCTCCAAGAATTCCTTTCAACACACGGCTATGGTGCTCCCCAACTACTTCTGCTCGTGATCAGAGATGCACATATCATCAGCCACTAAGGGACATGCTCAACTGGTTAAGGTCAAGCAACTGACAAGCAAATCTGTGGTATTGAGCAGAATATTTGCTGTAGCCTATCTTTTATACCAAGGCAAAACAATGTACATGACAACACTTCCAATCAGTTATATCAGGGCATTTATTATTATTTGTTCTTGATGTGCTTTTGCCTGTTAGTCAGTGGATTGATGGTGATCTTGAGAATGTGTGATATAATTCTGAAAAGTCACATAGAAAGATAAACATATAACATGGTCGTTTGGTTAAAGAGTTTGCTTTACAACCACATGGTTCTGGGTTCAATCTCACTGTGTAGCACCTTGGACAATTGTCTTCTATTATAACCCCCAGGCCAACCAATGTCTCGTGAGTTCATTTGTAGGCAGAAACAATGTGGAAGTCTGTGTGCCTTTGTGTTTGTCTTCCACCAACATAATCTACCAGTTCAGCATAAGAGACCAATACATTAAATGCCAGACTTAAAAAAACATAAGTACTGTGGTTTTGTTTGACTAAACCTTTCAAGGTGTTGCCCCAGCATGACCACAGTCCAATGACTGAAACAATTAAAATATAAGATATGAGCAAAACGCCCCCCGTCCAATGGACGGTGATAAATCATATCTGCTAAATAAAAAGCAATCAGTGTTTTCTTTTCATTAAAAGATAATTAAGCATGCCTTTATTTCAATCAAATTTTTGGTTTTGTTAAACAAAGTTAAGGCAAAAAAAACAAAACTTCTTGAGGAACCAAATAGTCTTTCCTTCCTTCATGCCAAGTTTGAAGAAAATATCTCTTTTGCATCTTACTTTATTGGTCTCTTAAATATACTGCATTTTGTGGCATTATTTCAAGCCAGCCGGCTTTTTTAGCGCAAACTGCATGTGCATTTTTCTCATGTACACGTAGCTGATGTACTTTCACATACAAATGCATGTTCCCACGGCTTTGATCACATTCTCACCTGGAATCAATTTTTGCAATTTTTTCAAGACTTATACACTCCCTGATGCCGTCGGTATCTACATATCAAATTTGAGCACAATCGGATGGAGGATGCCCGAGATCTTAGAAGACACACACACAGACATGCAGAATGGATTTTATATAATAGATGAATTATAGGTTTTGTATTTTAATTTGCCCAATAAATAGGCATTGGTTTAATTTGGTAGCCACTTTTCACTCTTTATAAGAATCACCGTCTGAGAGTGTTGACTTTCAGCTCAAGGAGAATAGAATTAGTGTCATATTTTTAAAAGTTTAGCATTATGAATAACTAATGTTTAATAATTAATTTAATGTTGATTAAGCTCTAATTAATTTTGCCCCTCCTTCAATATTGAAAAGAGTGTAGAAGCAAGGTTTTTAGATATGCGCACATTTTACTGACTTAGAATTATTCATAAAAGAACCGAATAATAAAAATCAAACAAAAATCTATGTATTATATTGATTTAGTTTAAAACAAGAAATGCATTCATTCGTTAATGAAATGGAATAACTTCATTATTGAGTTTGTCTATTCAAAGTTCTATATTTGTTTCGGCTTATTTCAAGACATTTAGGTTTACTTCGTTTCACCTATGAAATTGGTGTGTACCAAACTATGGCAGTTGGCTCTCAAGAGACCAAATTTGGAATCTAGTTTCAGTTTCCAGTTTGATTCATTTCTCTGACACTTTTAATGAGTCTCGTTACCTCACACTGCACTCCTCCTCTCCTCTCTCTTTCTCTCTCTTTCTCTCTCTCTCTCTCTCTCTCTCTCATACATGCACTCCTGTAACTTTAAACACTTCATGCCCAATTAAGAAATTTGTTTCCTCAAAGTTACATTTCTTTATTTTGGGTGGTAGAACTAATCTGTCACTAAGTTTAATGTCCCCTACCAAGTGCTTTGGTACCTTTAGTGATGTCCAGTCTGTTGTGAACATTCGGACCAGCTGCTATGCAGTGACATTAAACTCAAAACCATTCATGTATATGTGAGGAAGAAAGAGAGGTGGAGATCTAGATGTCCCTAAAGGTTACCCTAAGTTAACTATAAGCATATTTTCATTATATTGGTATACAGTAATCCCTTGACTATTGCGGGCATTACATTCCAAAACCCTCCGCGATAGGTGAAAATCCTCAAAGCAGAAACAGTACTGTTCTGTATGTTTTTTTTTTTTATCATTTTTATAATTTGTATATATTTATTTTATTATAAACTAGCAGTATCGCCCGGCGTTGCTCGGGTTTGTAAGGGAAATAACTATATAAGCATTTTTAGAGAGTTATAGCCAAAAAATAGCAAAAAAATGGAAAAAAATTATGGTAAATTTTTTTTTAAATCGTTGACTCATCGTAGACATTTTTAGAGAGTTACTTCCCTTATATAATAGCGTAAAAAATACATTAAAATGGGAAAAAATGATGGTAAATTTTTTTTTAAATCGTAGACTCATCGTAGACGCGCGCTAATACCCTGAAGGGCTCGATATGAATCATGATTATAAGATACCCGGTTTTAGTTAAACTGCACCCCAAAATGTGGGAGTAGTTAGGAATCTAAATCGTAGGAGACAGACAGACACACAACCTTACTTTTATATATAAAGATGTGAAACAACACCACAGAGAAACCGACGTAAGCTTAAATATTATAGCATGATAGGTGAACTATGATAGGTGAACCGCGATATGGCGAGGGATTACTGAGTTCAAACTCTGCTGAGGTCAACTTTGCCTTTGTTTCTTTCAGGGTTGATGAAATAAGTACCAGTTGAACACTAGGATCACTGTGTTTGACTAGCCCCTCCCTTCAAATTGTGCCTACAGTAGGAAGGATTATATATTATTTTTTGTTATTCTTCTACTTGTCTCGGTCATTTGACTGCAACCATGCTGAGGCACCACGTTAAAGCCTTTTTTAGTTGAAAAAATTGCCCCTTGCCCCTCAGGACTTATTCTTTGTAAGCCTAGTCACTTATTCCACTGGTCTCTTTTGCTGAACTACTAAGTTACAGTGACATAAACACACCAACATTGGTTGTCAAGCGATGGTGGATGACAAACACAAACACAGACACAAAGACACACACATATAAATATATGCAAACATGTGTGTATGTATGTATGTATGTATATATATATATATATATGCACACACGCAGCAGGCTTCTTTCAGTTTCCGTCTACCAAATTCACTCACAAGGCATTGGTCGGTCCAAGGCTATAGTAGAAAACACTTGCCCAAGGTGCCACGCAGTGGGACTGAGCCCAAAACCATGTGATTGGGTAGCAAGCTGGCAGAATCATGCAAAATGCTTTTTGACTTTCTTCCAATCCTTCACATTCTCAGTTCAAATTCCACCAACATCGATTTTCCCTTCCATTGTTTCAGGGTTGTTAAAATAAGTATCATTTGAGCATTGGGGATGATGTCATCGACTTACCCAGTTCCCCTAAAATTGCTGGCCTTGTGCCAAAATTTGAAACCATTTGCAAGATTCTGACTTTCTTTTCATTCATCATATGCAGATGTTGCTCATAGCCCTGATTAATTTCTAATTAGTTGTTGAGAACTCTTGGTAAATAAATGCTTTGACCAGACAAATGTAGTTTGTGAGATTTGTGAATTGATACCACACGACACAAAGACACACACACACACACACACACACAGTAGCTAGTTTCTTTGTTCTGTACAGAAGACACACAGACTCTCAGCAAGTAAATCTCATTGAAGATGGTTAATTAACCAATTAAGAAGAATCTGTGTTATTAACTCGTCAACTTTAGACAGGATGAAATTAGTCTGCGGTTGTCACAGAATTTGTCAATTTCCTTTCCACGTTCATAGATACCCTTATCTAACTGCTGTTCGGACCAAAGTGGGAGCCTCTGTATGGTCGTTTGGTGTGCTAGAAACCACAGGCAATTATCCAGATGCCCCTTGTATCATGTGCAGTGCAGTAGTGCAGTACCCATCTATGAACAGTTCTATAATCAAACAAATGAAATAACGAACAGTTCTTCTGAAGAAGATTAAGCTCGATAATTAGCTGAAATTTGATCAACAAAACTACAAGAAGACTATGATCGTGTATAAGTTACTCTGAGTCCATTTGTGTAATGAGCTGAAATTTGGACAACAAACCAGGAGTAGACCACATAGGCATACAAATGGCTCGGGACGTTTCTACAAATGGTTCATTAATGTCCATCTATGCTTTTCATGTAACTTACAAATTGTCGTGTTTTATATAGAAAGTAATATTTCTCGTATTTTTTGTTAAAAAATATTTATGGATTGACAGAAACGAGCCAAAGAGGAAAAACGAGCATGCACACACACACACTACTCACTCGCATACATATACATACACACATATATACATACATACATATATACATATATACATATATATATATATATATATATATAATATATATATATATATATATATACACACACACACACACACATACATATACTTATATATATTTTATTTTTACTTGTTTCAGTCATTAGACTGTGGCCATGCTGAGGCACTGCCTTTAGTAGAATTTTAGTTAAATGGATCAACCCCAATATTTTTTCCTTAACCCTTTCGATACCAACCTGGCTGAAACTGGCTCTGTTGTACAAATGTTTTGTTTTCATAAGTTTTGAATTAAATTCTTCCACCAAACCTTAGTCACAATTTATGTTCCTAACATTAGCTTAATGATAACTAAGTTATTTTACTAAATTCTTTGTTATATTTTAAATTAATTGAAAGAAACACAGAGCATCTTAAAATAAATACGGTAACGAAAGGGTTAAGCCTGGTAGTTATTCTGTCAGACTTTTTTGCCAAAGCGCTAAGCTATGGGGACATAAACATGCCAACACCAGTTGTCAAGCAGTGGTGAGGGACAAACACCAACACAAAGACACACACACACACAATGGGCTTCTTTCAGTTTCTGTTTACCAAATCTATTCACAAGGCCCAAGGTTATAGACTGGTGACGGAGCCACATAAAAAGCATTGGTGCTAGTGCCATGAAAAAGCCCTGGTGCTGGTACCGTATAAAAAGCACTCAATGCAGTATGTAAAGTGTTTGTTATTAGGAAGGGCATCCAGCTGTAAAAACCAAGCCAAAACCAACTATGGAAGCTGGTGCAACTCCAGGCTTTCTTCACTCGTGTCAGACTGCCCAATTCATGCCAGAATGGAAAATGGACATTAAATGATGTTAAAAATACTCCAAAACAGAAATAGTCAATAATTGATTGTCTTTGGCCATAAGCCTGCTCAACCTCAGTTGACCTAGGGTTAAACAGCAACAGTATCTATAGTTGCTACATCTTTTTTTTTATGTATGTGTATAGTACTATTTCTTCTTCCTCTTATAATTAACCAAAGAAATCGGTTAATATTCTGCAACAGCTCATCACCTGCGTCATTGTAAATTTTCCCCCAAAGACAGCTTTCCAATCCTGGTTCCTTATTCACTTAGAGTCTGATAATTTGTAATCTATGTTGAACCTGAAATAATATTTTGAAGAATCTGTTTGTTCATTTGCTTTAAGTGATTTCTCTAACATTACGGAAAGCATTAATTTTAGATACTAATTACTATGTCATTTGTTTATATTAATGAATTAAAAAAGCAAAAAAAAAAAACATTTACATTGACAAACTATCAAATACTTTCCAATCAAGAAAATATTAGTGTTATTATAATGTTTTAAATTATACTCTTTGCACTAGAAAAGATTTGTTAATTTCAGAATTAACTTTAGGTATGAAAGTGCAAGTTTTGTTTACTATTGTTGTTATTGTGATTATCCTTTTCTATTATTGGCACTAGGCCCAAAAATTTGGGGGAGGAAGCCAGTCAATTAGATCTACCACAGTATCCAACTGATATTTAATTTGTCGACCCCGAAAGGATGAAAGGCAAAGTCAACCTCAGCGGAATTTGAACTCAGAATGTAAAGACAGACGAAATACTTCTATGCATTTTGCCCAGCGTGCTAACATTTTTGCCCGCTCACTGCCTTAATCCTTTCTATTATAGGCACAAGGCCTGAAGTTTTGGGGGTGGCGACTAGTCAATTACATCTATCCCAGAATTTCACTGGTACTTAATTTATCGACCCCGAAAGGATGAAAGTCAACCTCGGCGGAATTTGAACTCAGAATGTATCAGCAGACAAAATACCGCTAAGCATTTTCCCCTGAATGCTAATGACTCTGCGAGCTCGCCGCCTTAAAGTATGAGATGCTTATAGCACCTAGGTTTCCCAAGCGGTTACCCAAGTACTCACTAGGCTCAATGTTGCTTAACTTCAGTGATCGGACAAGAACCGGTGCTTTCAACGTGATATGGCTGTAAGCATTGTTGTGATTATTATTATTATTATTATTATTATTATCATTAAGGCAGCAAGCTGGCAGAATCGTTAGCACACTGAACGAAATGCTTAGCAGTATTTTGCCTGTTGCTATGTTCTGAGTTCAAATTCCAACGAGATCAACTTTGCCTTTCATTCTTTCAGAGTTGATGAATGAAGTACCAGTGAAACATTGGGGTCGATGTAATCAACTGGTCCCTTCCCACCAAACTTCATGTCTTATTCCTTTAGTAAAAAGGATTATTATTATTGGTGGCAAGTTGACAGAATCATTAGCACGTTGGGCGAAATGCATAACGGTATTTTGTCTGCCATTATGTTCTGAGTTCAAATTCAGCTTTGCCTTTCATCTTTCCGGGGTCAATAAAATTAGTACCAGTTGAACACTGGGGTCGATGTGATCAACTTATCCCTTATCCCCTCCTCTAAAATTGCTGCCCTTGTGGAAAAATTTGAAACCATTATTATTATTATTATTATTATTATTATTATTATTATTATTAGGGTTGCAAACTGGCAGAACCATTAGCACACCAGACAAAATACTTAGTGTCATTTCGTCTGTCTTTACATTCTGAGTTCAAGTTCAGCCAAGGTCAACTTTGCCTTCCATCTTTTTGGGGTTGATGTAATCAACTTAAACCTTCCTCTGAAATTGCTGACATTGCTCCAAAATCTGAAATTGTTGTTATTGTTAAGGCAGTGAACTGACAGAATCGTTAGCACTCCAAGCAAAATGCTTAAAGTTGCTGTGGAGTACCAAAACAAATGTTGTGATCTATTAAAGCTTGATATCTTCCATATCACATGTTATATTACTTATGTATTATGTCAGTTGGTAGGTAAGCAGGTAGCATTAACACCATGTGACTTGAGCTGACCAATAGAGGCTTAACATCCAAAAGCCATCTTGAATTTGTCTCAAATCTCTCTAATATCTGATGAGATGACCACATCCTTCATGCCCACCAAGCCATATGGAGCTGAGTCAAACTGTAATTGAACATACACACATGTTTCTGAGTTCAAATTCTACTGAGGTCAGCTTGTCTTTGAACCTTCCAGAATCCTTAAAATAAGTAGCAGTCAAGTATTCTAAGTCTGTGATTTATTAATTTACCTTACCTCTTCTCCAAATTCTCTTGCCTTGTTCCAATTTTCAGAAACCCTTATTTACTTAATATTCCCTTGTTTCTTTGCAGCCCTGACATACAAGTATATCGTTGAACAACAGCCTGTTGGTCGAGAACTGTTCCGCCAATTCTGCCAAAACAGATCGGAGAGCAAATTTATAGAATTCTTAGATGCTGTGGTAAGTTTAGGCAACTAATTACTAAGACGTCTGTATTACTAATGAACATTCATTTAGATATAATAATTAATATTATGCTTAGTTTAAACACAAATACAAACATGCTCATCTATCATCATAATCAACATCATTGTTTTAACATCCATTTTACCATGCCTGTATGGGTTAGATGAAATTATTTGAGGTACTTTTTCTATGGCTAGATGCTTCTCCTGTCTTCAAACCTCACCTGTTTCCAAGCAAGGTAATATAACCCTTAGTCTTGCAAACGTGAGCAGCAAAATGGCCAGACATGTTTTCACAGGAGATTGCAAATAAACACCTTCATTCAAGTATGCCATATCAAGACAAGAAGACACTAAAGCACATTCACACCTGTACACACACATGATACACACATACACAATCATATACATATGTGGCCTTGGTTAGTGTTAGGAAGGGCATCCAGCCATAAAAACCCTGCCAAAACAGAAACAGTAGCCTGGAGTAGTCTTCTACCATCCTACCCATGCATACATGGAAGATGGACATTAAATGATGATGATGATGATTTATAAGCAAACTTTGAAGTGCTAAGTGAGTTGGTATTTTATAGAAAATACAGGGAATCTCAGAGAATAGCTGTGAAAACAGCTTAGAAGATTGGTTAAATACCTTTAGAAGACAAATAAATGTAGTCAGCAAGCCAATACGGAAAATCAGATCTGGTCACTTTCCTCCGTCTTTTAAGGGTATTTGCTCAAACTTCTAAGCTGTTTTCACAGCCATTCTGCATTTGAGATTTCCTTTATTGTAATATTTACATAAATACATACATAGATGCATGCATACATACGAACATACTTACTTACTTACACACACACACACACATCTTTTAGTTTTCAACTGTCAAATTCACTCGCAAGGCATTGTTCAGCTCAGGGTTATAGTAGAAGACATTTAATCAAGATGCTGTGCAATAGGATTAACCCTATATGTATGTGTGTGTGTGTGTGTGTGTGTGGCAATGACTAGTGACCGGGACCTTTGGAAATATGCTGAGCTTGAGAAGACCTGGCAAACCAAGTGAGACCATAACTTTGTGGCCTATGCCAAGGGTGTAACCAGCCCATTTATGCGTACCTTTCCTTCATTGGACACTAAACTCTGCTTGCGAAGACCTGTTGAGGCAAATGAAATCGAAATCAAATTCAATGACTGGCTTCCATGCTAGTGGAGTGCTAAGAGTGCCATCCAAGCGTGATCGTTGCCAGAGCAGCAAACTGGCTTCTGTTCCGGTGGCACGTAAAAAGCACCATTTGAGCATGATCGCTACCTGTGTCACCTTACTGGTGGCATGCGCTGGTGGCACGTGAAAAAACATTCGAGCGAGGTTGTTGCCAGTGCCGCTGGACTGGCTCCTGTGCAGGTGGCACGTAAAAAACACCATTTGAGCATGGCCATTGCCAGTACCGCCTGACTAACCCTTGTGCTGGTGGCACATAAAAGCACCCACTACACTCTCGGAGTAGTTGGCATTAGGAAGGGCATCCAGCTGTAGAAACTCTGCCAAATCAGATTGGAGCCTGGTGCAACCATCTGGTTCGCCAGCCCTCAGTCAAATCGTCCAACCCATGCTAGTATGGAATGCGGACATTAAAAGATGATGATGATATATATATAGGTTTGTATATGCATATATATATACGTGTGTGTATATATTTATATGTATATATTTGTGTGTCTGTGTTTGCCGCCACCCCGCCATCGCTTGACAAGCAATGCTGGTGTGTTTACGTTCCCATAACTGGGCTTACGAAGAATAAGTCATGGGGTCAATTTCTTCAACCAAAATCCTTTAAGGCAGTGCTTTAGCATGGCCAGTCAAATGACTGACACAAGTAAAAGAATAAAAGAATAATGTGTTATTTAAATATTTATTTGTAAACACTACGTTTGATTGATATTTTGACTGTTATTTCTAGCATGTGGAGTAACTGAATTGAGGCAGTCTGGTTGATTAGGAATATCTTTTGTAGAATTACTTTTAGTAGACAACCAATAATGTGAAGATAAATGTAATTCTTTGTGCATAAAGGCAGATTAGTTTGGCATATAGCCAAAACTAATATCGAATTTTACATTTTAGTTCTTCTTTCTCCTGTTTCTTGCAGTAAATTTCTCATAAATATGTTATTTAACACAAGGAGGACATGTCGAATTCTAAAAATTTTATTCAATAAATATTTATTTTTACTTCATAAATTGATTTCTAAATTTAACACAATTATCAATTTTGGTGTGTGTGCATGTTTGTGTGAGTCTATGTAGTCAATTGAAATAATCCCTCACAACAAGTTGTCCCTGGGTGGAAAAACTTACAATCAAAAAACATTCTAGCCAATAGCATTCTATCTCTCAGTCAGTGTATCAACAATAAAATGTACAGCTTGTAGTATAGCTAACATGAGATAGCATTTTTTGTATTGGCATATATGTATGTGCATATATTCAGGATTTTTTACTAAGCATTTGTATTGTATATAAATGCCTAAGCTGTTTGCTCGGCAACAAAGAACCAGTCTCACTTCTGTTGCAGTCAATACATTTTCAGTAGAAATATATATGAATTCATTTTTGATACGATGATGATGATATGTATTTGCCATTCATTGGACAAGTGTAGTGTTTTACCAATTGAGAAAAGTTGCAGCAAGTGAGACTCAAATTTGTAACAACTGAGGCTCACATCTATGGCAGCTGAAGTTCATATCTGTAATCTGTAACAGTTAAAGCTTAAATCTGGCAGCTAAGACACAAATCTATGGAAGCTGAGACTCAAATCTCTGGCAACGTAGACTCAAATGTATAGCAACTAAGGCTCAAATCTGCAGCTACTGAGGCTCAAATTGTAACAGCTAAGTCTCAAATCTATCACAGCTAAAGTTTTTCTCAAGGTCACATAGTCGGCACATTCTCCACATTCTAACAAACACCTCTTATCATTACACCTCTCATTTACTTCAATTTTCTCAAATATCTTCTTTTTATTTCATTGGTTTGTATAGATATATATATATATATATATATCTTCTTACTCACTTCCTAGCATACATTTATTTTAAATATTTTCTTTTTTTTTTAATCATATTTCTACTTTCTTCCATTTAGAAATTAGTCCTACTAATTAGAATTAATAAGGCTAATAGTAATTAGTGTTTCAAATTTTTGGATATGGTCAAATCTTTTTTTTTTATGTTAGTGGAGGAGATAAATCAGTCCTAATGTTTAATTAGTACTTGCTTTATTGACCCCACTAAGGAAGAAAAGGTCCAAGTTGACTCAACGGGATTTGAACTCAAACTGCCACTAAGCATGTTGTCCAACATGCTAGGGATTCCACCAGCTCATCACCTTAAATAATAATGATACTTTCTTATTTTGGCACAAGGCCAGTAATTTTGCAGGGAATGGGAAAGTCAGTTACTTACACCCCATTATTTGATTGATCTGTCATCCTTTCAGGGTCAATAAAATAAAGTACCGAAGTTGACCATGGCAAAATTTCAACTCAGACCTTATGATTTAGAAGAAATGTCGCTAAGCATTTTGTCTGCTCACTACCATAAGGATAATAATAATCACCCTTTCTACTATAGGCACAAGGCCTGAAATTTTGAGGGAGAGGGTTACTTGATTACATCGACCCCAGCACTTAACTAGTACTTGTCTCTGAAAGGATGAAAAACATAGTCAACTTCAGCAGAATTTGAACTCAGAATGTAAAGATGGACAAAATGCTGCTGGGAGTTCTACCAGCTCACTACCTTAATAATAATAATAATAATAATAATAATAATAATAATAAAATTTTAGCACAAGACTAGCAATTTTGGTGGAGGGAGATAGTTGATTACATCAACCCCTGTACTGGGGTTCACTGATCCCAAAAGGACTAAAGGAAAAAGTCAATCTCAGTAGAATTTGAACTCAGAACACAGACAGGTAAAATGCCAGCATTCTAACCATTCTGCCAGTTTATTGCCTTACTCTTTTACTTGTTTCAGTCATTTGACTGTGGCCATGCCTTTAGTCAAGCAAATCGACCCCAGGACTTATTCTTTGTAAGCCTAGTACTTATTCTATCGGTCTCTTTTGCCAAACCGCTAAGTTACGGGGATGTAAACCCACCAGCATTGGTTGTCAAGCAATGTTGAAGACGGAAACACAGATACACAAACACACACACACACATATATACATATATATATATATATATATATATATATATATATATATATATATATACGACGGGCTTCTTTCAGTTTCCGTCTACCAAATCCACTCACAAGGCTTTGGTCAGCCCGAGGCTATAGTAGAAGACACTTGCCTAAGGTGCCATGCAGTGGGTCTGAACCCGAAACCATGTGGTTGGTAAGCAAGCTACTTACCACACAGCCACTCCTGCGCCTATAAATCAGAAAAAATGCCACTAAGCATTTTGTCCAGCACTCTAATGATTCTACCAGTATGCTGTCTAATAATAATAATAATAATAATAATAATCCTCTCTACTAAAGGCACAAGGGCTGAAATTTGTGGTGGGTGGGGGATAAGTCAATTACATCAACCTCAGTGTTTCACTGGTACTTTATTTACTGACCCTGAAAGGATGAAAGGCAAAGTCGACCTTTGCAGAATTTGAACTTAGAACACAGTGACAGGCAAAATACTGCTAAGCATTTAGTCCAGAGTGTTAACAATTCTGCCAGCTTGCCACCTTCAAATAATAATGATGATGACGACGATGACAGTTTCAAACTTTAGCGCAAGGCCAGTAATTTCGAGGGAGTGAATAGGTTGATTACATTGGCCCCCAGTGTTCAACTTGTATTTATTTTATTGACCCTGAAGGGTGGAAAGGCAAAGTCAACTTCAACAGAATTTGAACTCAGAACATACAGATGAATGAAATACCACTAAGCATTTTGTCTAGCTTGCTAACCAGGTTTTGTATTAAAAGCACAAGGCCTGAAACTTTGAGGGGGAAAGGGGGCCAGTTGATTACATTGACCCCAGTGCGTAACTGGTACTTATTTTATCGACCCCAATTTAATAATAATAATAATAATAACAATAATAATAATGTACATCTTCCTATATACTGTCCCTTGTTTCTTCTGTTGAGGTTGTTAGCTACGTTCCCTTTTAGTTTCCTTGCAAAAAGGGAGTAGAAGATAACTCTTTACTCTCACTCTTTTACTTATTTCAGTCATTTGACTGTGGCCATGCTTGAGCACCGCCTTAAGTCGAGCAAATCGCCCCAGGACTTATTCTTTGTAAGCCTAGTACTTATTCTATCGGTTCTCTTTTGCCAAACCACTGAGTTACAGGGACGTAAACACCCCATAATAGGTTGTCAAGTGATGTTGGGGGTACAAACACAGACACACAAGCATATACACACACACACACACACACATATATATATATATACATATATATGGTGGGCTTCTTTTAGTTTCCGTCTACCAAATCCACTCACAAGGCTTTGGTCGGCCCAATGTTATAGTAGAAGACACTTGCCCAAGGTGCCATGCAGTGGGACTGAACCCGGAACCATGTGGTTGGTAAGCAAGCTACTTACCACACAGCCACTTCTTTTCTTTTTCGTTTTTAAGTACATAAAAATGACACGTGGAACCATGAACAATTGCATTTCTTCCAGCTATTTTATAATTTGGATCATTAAAATATCACAAACTCTCTTCAGGTGTATAGCAATTAATTTTCAGATTTCTCTCCTTATATCATGAATGTAAATGATAGCCATCCGGTTAGCAACACAAGGATCTCAGTCTTCTCTTCCTTGTGCATGTATCTATATCACTTAGAAATAAATACATACATACCTGAGCATATGTATGTGCAATATATATGTGTGTGTGTGTACATGTGCATGTAGATTTGTATGTGTGTGTGTATATGTGTGTATGCGTGTGTGTACGTATATGTGTATATGCATGTGTGTATGTATATGTGTGTACATGTATGTGTGTGTATATATGTGTATATGCATGTGTGTATGTATATGTGTGTACATCTATGTGTGTGTATATATGTGTATATGCATGTGTGTCTGTGTATGTGTGTACATGTATGTGTATATATATTCTTTCTTTTTCTTTTTTTACTTGTTTCAGTCATTTGACTGCGGCCATGCTGGAGCACCGCCATTAGTTGAACAAATCAACCCCAGGACTTATTCTTTGTAAGCCCAGTACTTATTCTATTGGTCTCTTTTGCTGAACCGCTAAGTGACGGGGACGTAAACACACCAGCATCGGTTGTCAAGCAATGCTAGGAGGACAAACACAGAGACACAAACACACACACACATATATATATATACATATATACGACAGGCTTCTTTCAGTTTCCGTCTACCAAATCCACTCACAAGGCATTGGTCGGCCCGGGGCTATAGCAGAAGACACTTGCCCAAGATGCCACGCAGTGGGACTGAACCCGGAACCATGTGGTTGGTTAGCAAGCTACTTACCACAGAGCCACTCCTGCACCTATATATATATATATATACACACGTATGTGTGTATGCACTGTGTTTCAAAGTATTAACAGCGCAACATCTTTTTATTTTATTTTAAAACTTCTTGTTGAAATCCAACAAAATTTTCACAGAATGATGGCATCAGTTCTATGTGCATGGTGTATAAAAAAACATGAGGTTCTGTAAAACAACTCAGAAACTACAGCCATTTACCAAATTTACATAAACTTTCACTGTTTCAGATTATTAGCATGGTGTAATTAAGAGTCATGCAAATAAGAAAATATGAATTTGATTGATTGATGTACTTACTGAAATAAACACATGTAGTCATAAATATGGAAAAAATAGAAATAAGCAAATAAACAGCATTCAAAAATGATTGAACTGCTTAGTAAGGGATATATTAGCCTTTGTTTGAAATGTTGAAAAAGGTGCTGGCCCATGGAACATGTTAATTTCTGGATCTCCTCTGATGTTACACCATGAGGTACATGCACCATTGGTAGCTATAGTTCATCCTTGCTCCTAAATTGGTGTCCATTCTTGTAAATTCATTGCTTTGGAATACACCACAAGTTTTCTATTGGGTTCAAGTTGGGGGAACAGGCAAGCCATTTCATCTTCCAAGGTTCACAGAAGTCTGATTGTTGCAGATATTCTGTAGTTTTCTTTGCTGAGTGCAAGGGCGCATTATCTTGCATAAATATTATGGTTGCCTTGAAGGGGATCCTTTGCTTTTTTTAACCAAGATTCAAGGTGTTCCCTCAGAAAGGCTATATAAACATCCACAGTTACTTTAACACCATCAGGCACTTTCCAAGGACCAACCATAATACCTATAATAATACCTGCCCAAATCATGATGCCTCCTCTTCCTTGTTGGCATCTCAAGCGTTGATAATGACCTCATCCATTTGCAACCCATCTCTTGCTTCAACCATCAGGTCCATAAAGGATAGTACGGGTTTCATCCGTAAACAGAAGTTTTTAAAAGTTGACCGTCATGTTATCTTCTGTCCACTTCAGATGAATTTTGTGTATTTTGTGTAAAGGAGGCCTTTTAACTGATGTCACTGGTTTACCAACCATTTTCAGAAGATGACATTGAGTAGTTCTGGATACAGTTGCTTCACCAATGCACTTGAAAAGTTCTCCACTTGTAAGACTTGGGTTCTTTAAAGCTTCACACTTAATTTGTGACTGAAAATGTTGAGAAACAGCCCTCAACTAGCCCTTGTCAGCTCTCTTACACATCTTCAAAGGAGTTGTGACAAATTTTTTCACATTTTGGTGATATCTTCCAATTATTTTAGATATTTCTAATGTTGATTTATCTTTTGCAACTTTAGAAGTAATTACAGATTTCTCTCAAGTCACATTCACAACCCATATTTACTTGATTATCAGACCATTCTTTAATAATTTGGAACACTGAAAGTTCGTGGAAATCATGCAAATGGCTGTGGGTTTTTTTTACGGTTGTGGGAAACCTCCTGTTTTTCCACATACCACACACACTTAACTCTTGCTACCATTGTGTGGAAATTTTGCTGAATTCCAATAAGTAGTTTTTAAATAAAATAAAATGTTACGTCATTAATAATTTGGAATGCACTGTATATATATATATATATATATTTATATACATACAAAGTATACTCGCAGCAAGTATAGATGGGCTGGACACGTCACCCGGCTCACCGATAATCGGTGGATGCACGCAGTTGTCGAGTGGTACCCGCGTGAGCGGAAAAGACCACTCGGAAGACCTCCACAACGGTGGAGTGACGATTTCAAGAGGACGATTGGGATCACGTGGATGAGAAAGGCGCGATCCAGAGAGGAGTGGACAGCATGCTGTGACCAGCGGTGTCAAATGGACGCCTGGACTGGTCGGTCAAAGTGATCAAAGTGATATATATGTATGTATGTATGTATGTCATTATTATCATTATCATCATCAAACATCTGCTTTCCATGCTGGCATAGGTCAGATGGTTTGAGAGGAGCTGGCAAGCCAGAATATTGCACCTTGTTCTGTTTACTTTGACATGGTTTCTGCAGCAGGATGCCTTTCCTAATGCCAACCACTTCACAGAGTGTACTGAGTGAATTATACATTGCACCAACACCAGTGGTGTTACTAACTACCTTGCAAAACAAGACCCCCCTTCCGTTGATGGGTGGAGGAGAGTAGCTTTGTGGTAGGAGAGGTTAAAATATAATTGAGAGACAGAAACAGGTGTCTTTCTGTAAAGGAGATATGTGGCTGCCCAAGCAGAAAAAATAGAGAGAGAAGATGATGATGATGATGAAGCTGTGTTTTGGTACGCCAAGTTACTGGGAGGGGGTCTATGAATAGTACAGCAGGTTGGATAGGATGAGTGAGCAGGAGTATTCACAAGAGGGTGAAGGGAACTGGAAGGGGAGAGAATGTGGTGATGAATGAACACAGTCAGAAGGAGGGAGGGTATTAACAAGATATGTTGAAGGAGTGATTTTTTTATCAGGGACAAATATATTTTATATATATATATATATATATATATAGACGCAGGAGTGGCTGTCTGGTAAGTAGCTTGTCTACCAACCACATGGTTCCGGGTTCAGTCCCACTGCGTGGCATCTTGGGCAAGTGTCTTCTGCTATAGACTCGGGCCAACCAAAGCCTTGTGAGTGGATTTGGTAGACGGAAACTGAAAGAAGCCTGTCGTATATATGTATATATATATGTGTGTGTATATATATATATATATATATATATGCGTGTGTGTGTTTGTGTGTCTGTGTTTGTCCCCTAGCATTGCTTGACAACCGATGCTGGTGTGTTTACGTCCCCGTCACTTAGCGGTTCAGCAAAAGGGACCGATAGAATAAGTACTGGGCTTACAAAAGAATAAGTCCCGGGGTTGAGTTGCTCGATTAAAGGTGGTGCTCCAGCATGACTGCAGTCAAATGACTGAAACAAGTAAAAGAATAAAAAAGAATATATTAAATTCAAATTACAATGAACGTAAACAAACAAACAAACAAAGTTTGCTTTAGAAGAGTTGAGATATCTTAGAAAGTTAAAGAAGTGATTTTAAGTTCTCAAACACAGGATAATGCTAATAATATAGCCTGAACAGGATAAGCTACCCCTATTTTGCAGAAAAAGGTGTTGGTAGCCGGCTGTGAAACACAAACTCATACTTCCGTGATTACGTGGCGCGGTGCTCTGAAGCAGTAAGCTAAATTGCCCACACCAAAAATTCTTCCACAAGTTTAAGATATATAGAAATCTCGCTTTATGAGACGCTATCATATGTTAAATTAAAATGATGATGAACATAAACAAACGAAGTTTCCTTCAGAAGCATTGAGATCCTCATATATATATATATACATATATACATACAAGGGGTTGGTGAAAAGTTCTTGGCCTTGGATAAAAGAAAATACAGGAAGATTTTATTCAATAAATTCCCCTCTCAGATTCACAAACTTATTGCAATGGTCCAAAAGTCCTTCAGTTTTTCTAAGCCCTGTAAAAGAAATCGGAAGATTGGCTCTCCAACCAGGCCTTTCATGATACCCTTAAAGCCAGGAACTTTTGAGCACCCACTAGTGTGTGTGTGTGTGTGTATACATAAATACATACATACATACATGCATGTCTAGAGAGAACCCATGATGTAGCCTCTTGAGCAATGATTCTTAACTGGGGTCCACATACGCAAAATAGTAAATTGGGTCCTCAGTATTAATTTAAGGATCCATGAGAAATTTTGCCAGAGATCTGTTTATTGCAAGAAATAGCTAGGTTTCTTTCTCTAATGTTTTACATAGTTCAACCTACACAATTTAATGGTTAATGAACGAAATAGTAATTTTGAAAGAAGCATCTATGAAATTAGATTTTAAGCACCAAATGGCTCTGGGGGTCCACTGGAATAAAATAGTACCCAGAGGGGTCCATAGATAAAAAAAATAAATGGTTGAGAATCACTGCTCTAGAGGGTCACTCATTAGTTATACACCTATGTATAACACATACACTGAAGAAATATGCATCCACCCACACAGCACCACATACACACACATACAACATATGCACCTACGCATAATATATATACCCATTGCAACATATTTATGCATTGAAGCAACATATATTTACAACTAAATACAACACATACATACACTCGCAACACGTATACACCAACACAACACACACATATATATACTCACACACAACACAAATCTATGCACCTATACACAACACACAAATTAAACGCCCAGTGCACAGCATACATATATGTACATTCACACGCAATACATATACACCTATATACAACATATACATATCCTCGTGTCTGCAGACATGCGCTTCATACATGCACACACAGCAAATATAAACAGATGCATTCACATGGAAGTCTCTCTCTCTCTCTCTCTCTCTCTCTCTCTCTCTCTCTCACACACACACCTTCCCACGCTTACACCCACAAATGTTCTGATATAAATCAAAAAGTAAGCCTCTTAAATAAGGCTTAAATAAGGAAAGGACATATCAGATAAAATAGTTTTTCATAGTCTTCTTTTTTTTTGTGGGTGGTCACAGCTGGAATGGTTTGATCTTAGGTCTGATTGATTAGTGTTCATCTGGAGTTAAACAACATATGTATCTATGTGTGTTTATCTATCTATCTGTCTATCTATCTATCTATCTGTCAGTGTGTGTGTATATATATGTATATGTGTGTGTGTGTGTGTGTGTATATATATATATATATATATATATACACTCACTCACACACACACCGTGTGCATATATTTACTTGTGTGTGTGTAGGTGTGCTGTATTCATTCACCAAGTCATATGCAGCTATGCTGGTTTTCCTTTTCTTTAGATTTTATTCAATTAGTTAAGCTTATCCTCGTTAGCATTGCTTTCTGAATGCCTGTTCTTTTATCCATTCTTTAAGTCGGCAAACAGCTCACACCTACTCATATATTTGCCATCACACACACACACACACACACACACATACACTTACACATACATCCACACATTTTACCATCATACACCCACATATATACATTCACCACTACACACCTACGCATACATTCACCACCACACACCTACGCATACATTCACCATCATACACCTACATAATATTCACCTTACGCCTACACACAAAAGCAACCCACACATACGCACACATGACTCCAATACACACATACAAATAGATCTCTGTTTCTATCTATCTAAGTACCTGTCTATCTAGCTATCATCTATCTGTCGTCTACCTATCATTTATCTATCTACTTATCATTAATCTATCTGTCTATCTATCCACCTATCTATCTATCTATTTGTCTGTCTGTCTATCTAGCTATCTATCTATCTCTCTCTCTCTATCTATCTATCTATCTATCTACCTGTCTGTCTACCTATCTATCTGTCTATCCCTCCATCTATCCATCTGTTTCTCTGCTATACCATTTCTCTCACACATTTTCTAAGCCACAAACAATACATTAAACAAACGGTAGATAATATGAAATAAATGTTTGATATGGCACCGAACAACAAAACAAATGTCCTTCTCTGTCTTTGACCAAACAACGGTCTCTCTCTCTCTCCCTCTCTCTCTGCGATGCTCAAATAGCTTGCAGCTAATCTATTCAGCTGCATGTACCTGGCCAGGCAATGCTGCCATGCCAAACAATACAGCTAACCGTTACCATAAATGTCGGCAATATAATGTAATAAATATTAGATGGAAACTCACTTCACTCTCTTCAAGTAGACACACACTGGATACTGGTGCAAACGTTGCGGTGGCGTTCGTTGTCATCATCATGGCGTTGGTGGTGGTGGTGGTCATCATTGTGGTGATTGCAGTGGCAATGGTTGTTGCAGTAATGGTTTTGGTAGTGATGGTGGTGGTGCCTGTGGTAGTGGCGTTGGTCACGTTGCTGCTGGTTGCAGGTAGGAAACTCAAACACACAAGCAAATTGTTAGCTTAATGTCAATAATTTTAGTTTCTCTTTAATTCCAGCCACGCTAGAGTCATTTTTTTTTTTTATTTGGAGCAACACCATGGTTATTTACCAAAAAAACTAGAATCCAAGCTAGATAGAACTTACACCCAAATATTAAAAACACTCATAATCCTTTAACATTCAGATTATTGCTCTGTCGAATATAATGCTTATTTATTCACAGTTTTGAATTAAGCATGTACTGTCTCGTACATTTGGGGTTTCAATGATATGATTGTATATTTTTAGAATGACATTGTAGGGTAGGTGTAAGAGGCTGGATCTTAACAGTTTGAACATAAAACAGGTTGGATATGGCCAGTTTAAATGCTAAAGGGTTTAGATTTTATCTTGGAAAACTCACCTCACCGAGAAACAGTCGTATGGAGATCTCCTGCCTGTTTCCACCATCATAAGGGAATGGCGCTTGCATTTTGCAGGACATTGCTGGCAAGCGACCTACTGCTGTGGACGCCAAAGCATGGCCGTACTCAAGTAGGTTGTCTGAACACAACTTGTAGATCAACTTATCAGAGACACTGAATGCCTCCTCAAAGACCTTCCTCAACTAATGCAAGATTGAGATTGATGGATTGCATGGGTTAAAAATGTCTGAACAAGCTTGACCAGATAATGATGGTCATTTAAATCCATCACTGCTCTGTAGTAGCCATCATCATCTTCTTTACATTTGCTTTGCCATGCAAGCATTGGGTTGCCACCTGTTGCTGTCCCTCATCATATCATTCCTAATATCCAGTCTCCTGCAATTCTTCAACCTTTACCTACTTCTTCCTGTGTCTTCCCCAGTTTTCATCTGCATGATCCTTGGATCGTGTAGATGTGGATGATGATGATACAAGTATATGTTATATATATATATATATATGTGTGTGTGTGTGTGTTTTATATATATCTATCTGTCTGTGTGTGTGTGTGTGGAGGCGCAATGGCCCAGTAGTTAAGGCAGCGGACTCGCAGTCAGAGGGTTGCAGTTTCGATTCCCAGACCGGGCGTTGTGTATGTTTATTGAGCAAAAACACCTAAAGCTCTATGAGGCTCTGGCAAGGGGTGGTGGCGACCCCTGTTGTACTCTTTCGCCCCAACTTTCTCTCACTCTTCCTTCCTATTTCTTAAGTAACGCTGCGATGGACTGGCGTCCCTTTCCAGCTGGGGGGAACACATACGCCACAGAAACTGGGAAACCGGGCCCATGAGCCTGGCTAAGCTTGAAAAGGGTGCATAAATAAAAAATATATATATACACACACGTACACACATACTTGTTGTGATCAACTATTCTGTGAAATTTAAGTAAATTATCACTTTTGATACAATACACTCAACGATTCAGTAAAGTTTCTATTTATGAAATTCCTCTCACATAGCCTGAGGCTATAGTAGAAAACATTTGCCCAAGGTGTCATGCAAGTGTCATTGAACCCAGAACTATACCATTGTGAATCCATTTCGTTTACCACACCATCACACTTGTTCTCGTGCTTGCCTCCCATCTTTGGAACAAAGTCAGCCAAAAACCAGCCCCCTGCAAGATTTGAACTCAGAATGCAAAGGGATTTTATTGAGTATCACAAAACAACTAGTCTATCACTCCTCCACTCTGCTAACCTCCGCTGCTGCTGCTGCTGTTGTTGTTGTTGTTGATGGTGGTGGTGGTGGTGGTGGTGTTGTTGTTTAGCACCTAACCTTGTATAGTGACAAGCAAGACAGGTATGATATTGTATGGCATCTGTAGAAATCTAGTTGGGAATTAAATTTAGACTCATTTCATACGGTTATTGATTTCATTACTGCTGTTGTAGTTAAACGTCTTCAGCATTGTTGGTGCTGCAGGAGGCTGTGGTGGTGGTGGTGATGGTGGCAGTAGTGGTGGTGATGGTGGCGATGGTGGCAGTAGTGGTGGTGTTGGTGTTTAATGGTAGCTGGTGGTGGTGGTGATGAGTGGGTGGTGTCACTGCTACTATTGTTGTTCCTTAGTCCCATCTCCTTCTTGATTGAGAGTAGGAGCATGATTGGACATATTTCCAGCCATGACCATCTCATCTATTATTTTAGATAGAGTGGTTAGAGTATCAGAGGCAATCCCTGTATCTCTAAGAGTATTTATTCTGAATCTCTGTGCTCTGAGTTCAAATCCCACCAATGTCAACTTTGTATTTCATCCTTTCAGGAAGCAATAAAAAGACTTATGTGCCAACCCACGTAGGTGGATTGGCAGGCGTGTAAGAATGTGTCAGACTTGACCCGTTACAGTATTTGTTCCAGTTCTTTACATTCTGGGTTCAAATCCTGCTATGGCTTATTTAAGTAGTTTAATATCACCACCTTGGCCCTTGGGGCACATTTAGCAGGGTTTTGTTCCACAGTTTGAAGATACCTTGCTTCCTCTCTCCCACCTGTCTGAGACAACTTGCGAAGTGTTGTAAGTACTCAATTCCCATTTGACTAAAAGACAAAAAAAACGGCATCTCTCTATCTCTCCTTCCTCATGTGTGTATATGTATATATGTATGCATGTATATATATATATATATATATATATATATATATATATATATATATATATAATTAATCAGGAAAATGGTGGAAAAAGACAAGAAAAAGCAACAACATGAGTACATGGTACATGAAAAGTATTAATAAGACGCTCAGAGAAGGAAAGAAAGAATGGTTGTTTTACATTTCAAGCAAAGTTCTTCAGAAATAGAAGATGTAGGAAAGTCCAAAAGAAAAGGAAGAAGGAAGTATATATGTACATGAGTGAGTGGACAAACAAAAGGACACTCAAGAAATTCATTGGGATTTACATGTATGGATCAAAACAGTTTGATTCAAATTCGTTGGTACTCTTGAGTTTCAAGCATGATGCTAGTCATCAGCCATTTTGAATTTGAATGAAAGAAGTTGATTATCATTATTACCATAAGGTGGGGTGTGTTTGGTCGAGGAAGTTCACGCAGAGTTGTGGTTTGATGTTGGTATATCGGTATATTAGTTAGTTGGCAAATACCACATGGTGAACAGGAAATCGACTGTGGTGGGCATGAAATTGGTTGGGTTGTTGGAGGGTAAGTAGGAAGGGGCGGTATGTGCAAGTACACAGTTGTATATGTGGGTGTGTGGATGCGCTCATATGGTTTTGCATGCATGTGTGTATTGATGCAAGTATGCACATCTGTACATGAGCATGTGCGTGCATACACAAACACATGCATATTCATATCTCTCTTTTACTCTTTTACTTGTTTCAGTCATTTGACTGCGGCCATGCTGGAGCACCGCCTTTAGTCGAGCAACTCGACCCCGGGACTTATTCTTTGTAAGCCTAGTACTTATTCTATCGGTCGCTTTTGCCGAACCGCTAAGTGACGGGGACGTAAACACACCAGCATCGGTTGTCAAGCAATGCTAGGGGGACAAACACACACACATAAACACATACACATAATATATATATATATATACATATATACAACAGGCTTCTTTCAGTTTCCGTCTACCAAATCCACTCACAAGGCATTGGTCGGCCCGGGGCTATAGCAGAAGACACTTGCCCAAGATGCCACGCAGTGGGACTGAACCCGGAACCATGTGGTTGGTTAGCAAGCTATTTAACTCACAGCCACTCCTGCGCTGTATATATGTATCCGTGCATATGCATACTCTTGTGTGTGCATGCATCAGTATACATGCACATAACAAGCATTGGGGATTGGTAATTGGTGATCCTGGTCAAGGGGTCGGTTGGTGGCGGTGGCCTTGGTGCAGGCGGTGCAGAGTAGCAGCTGGTACTAAGATGGTATATCCAATTCGCCAGAAGGGCATACCTCTTGTAACAGCAATAAGATAAATTGTACTTCTTGTTGATGGATACTGAGGGTTGTTGGAGGATATACTGATATACCGATACACCAACATCAAACCATGACACCACATGACCTTCCTCAACCAATCGTAGTCCACCTTATGGTAATAACAATCAACTTCTTTGAAACTCGGAGTACCAATGAATTTGAATCAAACTGTTTTCATCCATACATGTAACTCCCAATAAATTTGTTGAGTGGCCTTCTTTCATTTATCCACTCAGTTGTACAATTGCTCCAGACTCTGTTGAACGCCATTTGTGAACGTCTGACCAACAGTGTATATATTCTTTTACTTGTTTCAGCCATGCGGCTGGGGTTATGCTGGAGCATGTACACACACACACACACGTCCGTTTTCCATGCTGGCATGGGTTGAATGATTCCACAGAAACTAGCAAGGCAGAAGACTCACCAGTCCCTACTGTCTGCTTTGACCAAACTAGTAAGGTCTTTTGTATGTATATGTATTTGTGTGTGTGTGTGTACCACATAATGGCCACAAGCAAGCATTACTGACATACACGTGATGTTTTGTTTATCCCAGTCTTCTGGTCATGGGAAAAATTACCTTGAAAACAGGTAAGTGTTGGCAACAGGAAGGGCATCTAGCCCTAAAAAAAAATCTGCTTCAACAAATTTTGTCCAACCTATGCAACCATAGAAAAGTGAACATTAAGTGATGATGACAATGATGATGATAATGGTGATACAGATATATGTACCTTCTTGCTTATGGAAAACAGTAAGCAGGGACCCAAGGCCTTCTTAATTCTTACCTCTTGGCCAACATGCATACATAACTCACTTCTGGTAATCAGCAATACAGCTTCCAGCAAGTAACCACTGAAGTCATTGTAATGTTTATGTATAAATTAATGGTTTCCTCAAAAATTTCAAACGGATTTGGTTTTAATACGAATAACAACACACAGCCAAAAATCAATTCTAACCAAAATAAATTGTGATAGAAGTACTTATTAAATCTGTTTTTAAACCCAAGCAAATTTCCCACCAAAACTAAATATTGATGCATACACATAAAAGAATCCTATGTGTGTTTTAGATATAATCCATTATCCAATTTGGTTGTCATTTCTTGCAGATCCTAGGGAGAGTCTCTTAGTTTCAACATGATAGTTACAGCAGAATGGTGGCATGATTGAGTAGATTCCCTAGAGAAGTCAGATTATTTTGGCTAAACTAATGTCATCCCACTTCATTGCCCTATTTTTGAATCTAGGAAGGCACCACCAAAAAAGCCACAGCAAAGTCACTCAGCCTGTTAGAAACAGCAGCTAAATCTCCTTTAAATTACACTAGTTCGAATGCATTTGATTATAGGTTCACTGGATTGCTTGTCACCGAAGGTTAAATAAACAACAAAAGCAATAATCAAGACGAGAAATGCAGCCCTGCCCTCATGCTTCCTGTTACATTGCTTGTAACATAGTTTTGTATGTAACAAGTTGTGTTACATCTTGTGACATTACACAATTAATCTGTGTCTTGTCTTCAGCTTTGTGTGCGACAGCTTCTTTCTTTCTTTCTTTCTTTCTTTCTGAGAGGGCATTCATTCATTCGTTCGTTCATTAAATAGTTTACCTGTTATGTAGGTGTGTCAGCTGATTTCTGTGTAGGTGTGTATGTGCCCAAGCTGTGTGTAAGTTAGTTATGTGGGTGGCTCTGTTAATGCCTGTGTGTGTGTGGGTGTGAAACACGCTAACAACAAATACTGTTGCACAAATTCCTTTATATGTATAGACATGTTTATATGTATGTATCTGTGTGTGTGTGTGTATATATATATATATATATATATATATATATATATATACATATATATACACACACATATACATATATAATAAAATATTATAACAATAAATTAATATTATGATAAATTAATTACATTATAATATAGTTGGCTAAAGCAATTAAAATCCAAAAAGGTAGAATATGTAATCACCAACCTCATGAGATTTTCAAAGGGACTGTAAGATAAAACTCACTAAATGAAGTAAATTGACACACTCACACACACACACACACACACATACGTACATACACACACAGTGTATTTCAAATTTATGAACTGAACCACACTTGAGATATCAAGAATCAATCTTGCTGATTTACACACATACACAAACAGGCATGTAATTTGCATGCGTGTGTGTGTGTGTGTGTGTGTGTGTGTGTGCTTGTGTGTGTGATTTATCAATACAAACACAGAGTAGATTATAGACTCATTGAAACAGCCGTGTCAGTAAATATATATTATGTATGTAGATGTATGTATGACATATGTACATATATATATGTACATATATATATATATATATATATATATATTATATATATATATATAATATATATATATACGCACATCTGTTACTTACACACAAATACACATGTTCTTTTTACGTGTTTCAGTCATTTGACTGGAGCCATGCTGGGGCAGCACCTTAAAGGGTTTTCTAGTCAAAGAAATCAACCTCAGTACTTAATCTTTGTAAGCTTAGTACTTATTTAAATTTTTTTTTTTTCTGCTGAATCACTAAGTTTCAGGAACATGAACACACCAACAGCGATAGACATGCAGTGGTTGGTCGGGAGGGAGGGGGACAAATAAAGACACACACATAAAAATATATATATATCATCATCATCATCATTTAGCGTCCGTTTTCCATGCTAGCATGGGTTGGACGGTTCTACTGGGGTCTGTGAAGCCAGAAGGCTTCATCAGGCCCAGTCAAATCTGGCAGTGTTTCTACGGCTGGATGCCCTTCCTAACGCCAACCACTCCGTGAGTGTAACATATATATATGACAGTCTTCTTTCAGTTGCTGTCTACCAAATCCAATCACAAGACTTTGGCTGGCCCAAGGCTCTAATAGAAGACAGTTGCCCAAAATGTCATACACTGGGACTGAACCCAAAATCATGTGGTTGGAAAGCAAGCTTCTTACCACACAGCCATGCTGGAGCACTACTGTTACTTTGTACCCTTTCCACATCTCTCTTATTTGATGAATTTTTTTCTGGATGATGGAATTTAATATCACCCACCCTACATGTGTTTTTAACCTGGCAATTGACCCATTCTGTGTATGCAAGAGAGTTTGACACTACTAACCTCATCTGCACTTCATGCCAGGATGTTGATTCCATCTGTTATCATGGGTAGAAGACTGTCCAATTCCTTTTTTGAAGACATCTACATCCACCTTATATAAGTTTCTTAATTCTTTTGAAAGGGCATTGAAGAACTGCGGGCCTTTCAACCTCAAGTTATTGCAGTACATGGCCATCACTTGAGATAGAATGGACGGAAACCTTGATACTACACGATGGCCTCCAATATGATTATTTTTATAACTCTTGATGCCAATGTTAGGTACTAGCCCTTCCAGAATTTTCCACATATGGACCTCATGGAGGCAATGATAAGTGACTGAGACCTTTGGCAATGTGCTATACTTGAGAAGACCTGTCAAGCCAAGTCATGGCCAATGCTGGTGTCGCATAAATGGCACCCATGCTGGTGGCACATAAAAGACAGCCATTACACTCTTGGAGTGGTTGGCATTAGGAAGGGCTTCCAGCCATAGAAACCATGCCAAATCAGATTGGAACCTGGTGCAGCTTTCCAGCTTAACCTCTAACCCATGCCAGCATGGAAAGCAGGCACTAAATGATGATGATGATGATACCTTTTGCATCTTCACTCCAAGGTGTAAAGTCATAGAATTTTTCAGCCTCTCCTAGCAGTTCATCCACTGCACTGTGGAAATTCCTTTTGGTGTGGTAGCATTGGATTACTTCAAGCGCCACTGTTAGTTTGGCGCTATACTGTGACTTTGTAAACAAGCCTGTAATGCTTGTTTACAAAGTTCTACATACATGAATGAATTCTAAACAAACAACATAACTCCAAATTTAATCAATTAAAATTTTTCCAAGACACCTTTCCATAACAGCCAACCATGAAAACCTAATGACCACTCAACTCAAACCTGCAGACCCAGAGAGGATTTTAACTAAACAGAGGCTGTATATATAAGCAAGATCAACTCTGATGCATTGGACGATGACTTAGCTGGTTGAAACTTCAAAGTCATTGTCAACAACATTCTTATATAAGAATAATAAATTTATACTCTACAAAAATATAGAGTAACCTATCAGACTAATGTAAAATTGTTTTTACTAAAATTGAACATCAAAACAAACATTCCTGCAGAAAAATCATTACCAGTTTGTGCAGAGGTGGGTAGTCAGCCACCATTGCCAATGGTTGTCTTCTCGTTTTCACCATCTCTGCTGCTGTAAAGGCACAGGCATGGTTGTGTGGTAAGAAGCTTGCTTTCCAACCACATGGTTCAGAGCTCAGTCCCACTGTGTGGCACCTTGAGCAAGAGTCTTTTTCTATAGCCTTGGGCTGACCAAAGCTTCTGAGTGGATTTGGTAGAACCTAAAAGAAGCCCATTGTATATATGTATGTGTGTGTTTGCCCACCAGTGTTGGTGTGTTTACATCTCCATGATGTAGCAGTTCAGCTAAAGAGACTGATAGAATAAGTATTGGGCTTAACAAAAGCATGAGTACTGGAGTTGATATGTTTAACTAAAAATTTGTTAAGGCAGTGCCCCAGCATGGCCACAGTCTAATGACTGAGACAAATAAAAAATAAAAGATATATATACAGTAAAATGTGGCATGAGGACAATGAAGAACCCTGTGGAAAGAAGGAGAGAAACACAAAGGATGTGAACACATAAACTCCTTCACCAGGTATTGATCAAAACTCATTACAACTTCAATGCCTTATCAATAATACTGTTCAATTTGATAGCATCAACAGCAGAAGCTGTTAGGGTATAAATAAATGGACAAGAAGGACAGCATCTGTAGGCCAAATAATAAAAAGGACCAGCTATGAGGAGCCCAAGAAAATATATAAAATGGAAAAACAAAAAGGGGAACAAAAAATTGAACATAATAATTCACACAAGTATTTATATACATAGAAGGCCTTTCAGCTATACAACAGAATTAAGATGTGTACAGGTTAGTGACAGGAAGAGCATCTTGCTGTAAAACAATGCCACAATATCATATTCTTCTAACCCATGCAAGCATAGAAAAATTGATGTAAAAATGAAGAAATATAATGTGTGTGTATGCCTGTATGTATATCTTTTGTCTCTTACTTTGTTCAATTGTTAGACTGTGGCCATGCTGGAGTAGCACCTTGACAAACTTTGGTCAACTGAATTGACCCCAGTACTTTATTTTTATTTATTTTTATCATGATATTTATTCAATCAATCTCTTTTGCTGAACTACTTTGTTACGGGGATATAAACACGCTTATGCCAGTTTTCAAGTGGTAACAGGAAACAAAGACAGATACACACATATCTGTCTATTTATCTATCTATCTAACTATATATATATATATATATATATATATATGACGTACTTCTTTCAGTTTCTGGCTACCATATCCATTCAAAAGGCTTTGGTTGGTCATGGCTATAGTAGTAAACACCTACTGAAGGTGCCACGCAGTGGGACTGAACCCGGAACCATGTGGTTGTGCATGCATGTGTGCTCACAGACATATATCCACACATATTCTTTCGTACATACAGTAAATACACTAATGATTTATCAATACACACATACACAACCTAAGAATTATAGTAATCTATGGATACAATCCCAAAACAAAATAGATAATATTGATAATTCGTAAACATGCATATACACACTGCAAACATGGTAATACTTTATCAATATAATCTTAAAAATACATACATGCACCCAATAACCATTGTAATGTTTAATCAATAAAACACACACATTTACTTTCATGTAATGTGTACAATTTACGTTATAAAATTTGTTCAGCAAGTTTGTGTTTTTACAGTCTGATAGAACCTATGAAAATGGTAACTCTTAAAATGTGTCTGTGCCTTCGTTTATTAAAGAAAGAGACACCAGCAGTGAAGTGACAGCAGTTGTTGTTCTATCGTTATTTCTATTATGTAATCAAAATTACCATATCTCACTGGATCAGGAAGATTTTCTGCCCTTGTGTCAAATGTTGCTCAAATATTACTGGTATCAAATACTCAATGCATGTGTTTAGTTTATGCGCTTATTAGCTTTGGAATTTCATCCAGGTAAAAAAAGAACCCTTTTTGATGTTGAGTGTTTAAAAAAACATTGAATACCTCAAAGTAGGCAAAACAAATTGGCCTCTATGTGAATGAGAACGGTGGATATCATTATTTTTTATTATTTCGGCTCATTGGTACCGTATACCTGAATCATCTCAAAGCAAATTCAAAGTGCTGGTCTGAGCTGTATATGCAAATAGTGTAAAAATCTATCCACTGATGTCCAACTTCGTTAACTTTGTTAATTTTTCCCAGTTTCATCTTTTTTTGGGGGGGGGGGGAGTCGATATTAGAATCATATTTTTCTTAGTTCAAAATAAATGATTCATACACACACACATGCAATGGCCTTCTTAAAGTTTCCAGCTACCAAATCCACTCCCAAGGCTTTTCATGAATTTTCTTCTTATTTTAGGTGTTTGCTTTATACCTGTGGTTCTCAACCATTTTTTGCATTTGGACCCCCTTTGGTTCCTATTTTACTCGGATGGACCCTCATAGCCATTCAATGTTTAAAAACCCATTATATTTTTGCAATTATATATTATGAGCAAACCCCCCCCCCGTCCAATGGATGGTGCTGAGTTGTCAAACATTTATACCAAATTTTCTCAAAACAACTCGTCCAACCGTCCCATAGGCCTCCCCTTTGAGAAACACTGATTTAACCTAAATTTGAGACATCAGCAAAAGAAGAAATAAAGATAGACATTTTCTCTATTCCAAGAAAAACGATTTTACAAATGCACGTTCCCACGGCTTTATCGATCGCATTCTCACCTGGAATCGATTTTTGTAATTTTTTCAATACTTATACACGCCCTGGTACCGTCAATATTTACATATCAAATTTGAGCGCAATCAGATGGAGGATGCCCGAGATCCTAGAAGACACACACACAGACAGAACGGATTTTATATAATAGATTAGGAATTATATTTAAAAAATAGCTAACTCTATTTTGCATATTTTAGAAGCATAACCAGTTTATTGGACATAAATTTTTAACAACAAAATCTTATGTGGACCCCCTAAGGGCCATATGGACCCCAGTTGAGAACCCTTGCTTCATACACTTCCCTCAATTCTTTCTACTTTTGGAATATTTTCTTCTGCTGCATTTTTACTTGCAGTTATGATGCTATTGTAAACAGAGTTGGTAATTTTGGTATCTATAATCTGTAATGTTTCAAAGCCATTTTTCACATCAAATATATATGAATTTTTCAAATGCATTGTAATAAGTCTCCACTAGTCATAACATACTCTTGTATATATATATACCAATTAAGGACTGAACACGAAAAAGTGGACAGTCAACATGCTAGATATAGACGTCAAATCGCCATTCTCCACAAAGATTTTGTTCTCAAAATCTTTGTGGAGAATGGCGATTTGACGTCTATATCTAGCATGTTGACTGTCCACTTTTTCGTGTTCAGTCCTTAATTGGTATATATAAATATTTTAATCTTCGGATTCTTTTTCATGTGCTAGACCACTGGTTTTAATTGACTAATATCAATTTTTACCCTTAATTTTTAAATTATATATATATATATATATATATATATATATATATATATATATATACTGAAGTTTTTATATATTCTCAAACTCAGCCTGAAATTTCCTGTCATATTTGGCTGTAAAAAATGCCTTGTCCGTTTTGCAGATCATTGGACTATTTCTCCTCCACCCACTCCCCCACTTTTTTCTTTGTTGATTAAAATGTGATTCGGTTGTACCTAGTGTTATTCATGGTTATAAATCTATAAACCCCCACTGCTTACCTTTTTTTTATCTTTGTGTATCATCCAATCAAATTGATCATTTCACATTCTGTTTAGAAGTCTTAAAGATATTTGCCAATTCAATTGGTAAATTGATGAAAGATTGATCCATTAGCATCCTTTTACCCAATTTTTGCATCCTTTCACTTGTAGTAATTTCCACATTGTGTTTAGGAATTACTTTAGTCAGACCAGTGAGATTGTGATCAAAATGAATTATGCCTTCATTTGTTACATTTATGGGTTAGTGGCATGAGAGTTTGGTTGTGCTAGGATTACTTCTAAATAAAGTAAGCATTATACTAAGAGTGATAATATGTATTGTGTATGTGTATTTCTATCAATTATATAAATGTGAGTGCATGTGTGTAGATATATCACGGAATGGCTCCAAAATGTTGTGTCCTTGAGGAAAATGGATTTGATTTTCAAAATCTGTTCCAATGACAAGGTTTTCAATTACAATTCATGAAAAAATATAATTTGCTATCAGAAATAACTCAACTTTTAGATTGACAAATTATCTGTCTCCATCAGGTTCTTTATGCCTTCCCCTATATATATATATATATATATATAATATATATATATATATATTTCCCACACTCTCTGTATATATATATATATCTCACACCGCTTCCCCTCCCCCCCTCTCTCTCTCTCTCTCTCTCCTCTCTCTCTCTCTCTCTCTATATATATATATATATATATATATATATATATATATATATATAACTTGTAATTGCCTTCATTTTGTTTTAAACTTCTTAGTTGTAATTTTCACTTTCATTTTGTGCAGAAAATTCTAGCTTCCAAATCCTGTCTTCTGATTGGGTAAAAATTTTCAAACTTTAAACTTCTGTAAAATTTTTCAAAAATATTTCTGGAATAAATGAAAAAACAAAATTGGCATCAGCAACAAGCTAAGAAAAATTCTTACATCTATGCACCAAATGGAGAAGACATGGTCTGACATGGAATATAAAACATTGAAATAAAGGCATTGCCATGAAAATTGCTTGGAAGCAGGTGAGGGTTAGCCACAGGAAGAGCATCTAACCACGAAAAGTTTGCCTCAATGAATTCCATCCAACTTGTGCTGCATGGGAAAGTAAATGTTAAAGCAGCAAATGATGTGTTTCATAAAATATCTGTATGAAACAAGTATAAAAATTTATTTGATTTACAGTTTTCTTAGTTTTAAAGTTATTAGATTTAGATTCACAGTTCTTTGGTTTAAAGATATTAGATTTACAGTTTTCTTGGTTTAAAAAAAAATTATTAGCATTACAGTTTATCAAAAAAGTAATAGATTCACACTTTTTGTTGTGAAAAATATATTAGATTTACAGTTTTCTTACTAAAAAAAAATCTTAAATTCATAAATCTTCTTAGTCCAAAGAAATATTAGACTCCTATATGCACAGTTTTTTCTGTCCAAGATTAATAAATTCACAGTTTTCTTAGTAAAAAAGTAAATAGATTCACAGTTTTTTCTGTCTAAAAATTAGATTTGCAGTTTTCTTATCCCCACACCCCCAAAAATATGATTCCCAATTTACTGATATATATGAGTGTATTCACAGTATATTTATGCGTCACTGTGTATGGTTACTTAATATATTTGAGTAAACATATTCACAAGCTATGTACACGACTCTGTATATTAAATAGTGGTGTACTTTATTAAACATGCATATGTAAACTTTTTCACAGTTTACATATATATCATTGTTTGTTCATTAAACATACACAACATGTAAACGACTTGACCTTACTAAAACACATCAGATTCATGATTTACTTGGGTGTGGGAACATATTCACAAGTTATCTGTGCCCCGCTGCATATGTTTATCAAATATGCTTATGTTAACATATTCACAAGATATCAGCGCAACACTTTGTATATTAAATATAAGCATATTTATTAAACATTCATATGTAAACTTTTTCACAGTTTAGCTGTACATAATTGTGTTTGTTCATCATTAATATGCACATGTAAACTTGATAAGTTATCCACACACTTCTCTCTCTCTCTGATTTAGTTCACTTCTCTTTTGTTTTCTCTTTTAAATTTACATGCTCTGCCAGGGAATGTACTTATAAGCAAAGAGTAAAAATCCTTGCTTGCTACTCATTGTAATCTGCTTGTTTTCTCTCTAGGGTGAACACAAACAAATGCTCTGTCAGTGATATGGCAATCACCAATCAAAAATAATCAGGCTGCCCCCAGGTTTAATCCTGCCGGAAAAAAGCCTGTGGTTCATCTACAATGTCTATTGAAAAAGTACACACACACATCAATATATATGTGTGTTTGTTTGTGTACATACATGACGAGCTTCCACACAGTTTCCATCTACCAAATTCACTCACAAGACAATGGTCAACCTGGGGCTATAGTAAGACATTTGGCCAAGGAGCCACATGGTGGGACTGAACCCAAAATCACATGCTTACAAAGCAAGCTTTTTCATCATATAACCATGTCTGCCGCCTTCTGTCTCTTTTTTTTTTTTTTACTCATAGGTGTAGGAGTGGCTGTGTGGTAAGTAGCTTGCTTATGAACCACATGGTTCCTGGTTCAGACCCACTGTGTGGCACCTTGGGCAAGTTTCTTCTACTATAGCCTTGGGCCGACCAAAGCCTTGTGAGTGGATTTGGTTGACAGAAACTGAAAGAAGCCTCTTGTATATATTTATATATATATATATATATATACATATGTTTGTGTGTGTATGCATATGTTTGTGTGTCTGTGTTTGTCCCCCCAACATCACTTGACAACCGATGGTGGTGTGTTTATATCCCCGTCACTTAGTGGTTCAGCAAGATAGACCAATAGAATAAGTACTAGGCTTACAAGGAATAAGTCTTGGGGTCGATTTGCTCGACTGAAGGCGGTGCTCCAGCATGGCCACAGTCAAATGACTGAAACAAATAAAAGAAAAGAAAACAGAATAATGACCAAAGACATCACATGGCAGAAGACAGAGCAGAGGGTGTCCTGCTGCAGCTAATCAGTCTGATGTTTGCTTGGAAAGCTCTGTCGCAGGTCAAGCACTGGTGGACTGTCGGTACTGAAGACGGGTGGCAAGCTGGCAGAAGCGTTAGCACGCCGGGCGAAATGCTTTGTGGTATTTCGTCTGCCGTTACATTGTGAGTTCAAATTCCGCCGAGGTTGACTTTGCCTTTCATCCTTTCGGGGTCGATAAATTAAGCACCAGTTACGCACTGGGGTCGATGTAATCGACTTAATACCTATGTCTGTCCTTGTTTGTCCCCTCTATGTTTAGCCCTTTGTGGGTAATAAAGAAAAAGAAATAGGTACTGAAGACGAGTCCACTCTGGACTTGCATAATTTATTATTTTTTTTTTTGGTACTCCTGCAATCCTGTTCTATTTGTAAGTGCTGGCACCTCCATTGGTGCATCTTCGCTAGGCAGGGCAGTCTTATACTTGGGTTTCTCAAAGTTCTTCAGTGAGGCTCTGGGTGTGTCCTTGAAGTGCTCTTTCTGTCCACCTTGTGTGCGCATGCCTTCTGCCAGTTCACTGTGAAACAGGTTCTCAGGGAGTCACATGTCGGGCATTCAAACAAGCTGGCCTACCCTCATGACTTGTGCTCTCCTCAACAGTGTGTAATTGCTTGGCAGATCTGCTCCAAAGAGGACCTTCATATCTGGGACCTTACCTTGTCAGGTAATTTTCAACAGCTTTCTCAGGCAGTTCATGTTGAAGCAGTTTAGCTTTTTGTAAACCATACAAGTGTCACAAGTGTACAGCAGCATACGCAGTATGACTGTTTGGTACACTGACTCATAAGGACTAGTTTCCCGGTTTCCATGGTGTATATATCCCCAGTCTGTCGTAGGATTATTCATTTTGCCAGCTGTGTGGACAGGAGCAATGTGAAATGAAGTGTTTTGCTCGAGAACACAACATGTCGCCCAGTCCAGGAATCGAAACCACAATCTTACAACCATGAGTCCAACACCCTAACCACTAAGCCATACACCTCCCACTGACTGCTTGGTTCACCTTCAGCAGTAACAACAACAACATTGCCACCGACCAAAGTAGTCATTTGCCTTGATGGTAGCGCAGATTCAATGCCCATCTCTGCCTGTCTCTGACTTAAGTTGTCCATACACACATGCGCGCGCGCACACACACTCTCTCTCTCTCTCTCTCTCTCTCTCTCTCTCTCTCTCTCTCTCTCTCTCTCTCTCTCTCTCTCTCTCTCTCTCTCTCTCTCTCTCTCTGCTGGTGATGATGGTGGTGAGAACTACTTCTTTAATTATCCCAAAGACCCAATAAACTAAAAGTTGTGTCAACTGGAATTGAGTTTTTTATATGATGAATCATAAAACACTGAAGTGGAGATTTAACTAACAAGCTGTTCATATCTACTTCCTTTCTCTCTCTCTCTCTCTCTCTCTCTCTCTCTCTCTCCCTCTCTCTTTAGCCCTCTCTCTTACTAGCTAGCTATCTATCTATCTATCTACCTTCCTTCCTTCCTTCCTCTCTTTTTTCTCTATGAATTTCACTGATTCTCATTATTATTATTATTATTGTCTTTCTCTCTTTGCATCTCTCTTGCTCTCTTTCTTTCTCTCAAGGTCTCTTTCTATCTTTGTAACTCCCTCTCTCTTTGCTTTTCTCTCTTTCTCTCTCACTGATTTTCTCTCTTTTCTACCCCCCTCTCTCTCTTTCTCTCTCCCTTCTTGCTTTATTCCTTCCTTTTCTCTCTTTTTTTCTTTCCCTCTTCTCTCCCACCCACCCTCCCTTTTCTTCCCTTCTGTCAATACAGCTTATCATTTCAGTTCCTAAATCTACTGTTAAATCATTAGTTTGATAATTATTAATTATTTAATTAATTCATTCTCTCAGTATATATCAGTTTTAAACCAGCTCCAAAACTGCCACCACCACCATTACCACCACCACCACCACCACTGCTGCTGCCATATTCATAATGCCACTAATTGTAGGTTTCCCATTGCCGTAAGATTTAAAATAAAATATTATATCTTCTCTGTTAAAAAATATTGTTTGTTGCTTTGATTCTTTGGTTTTGTTTCTCTGTTTTCTTTGCTTTTTTTTATTTTTATTTTTCACTTCCTCCATTTTAATTTTAGGTCAAATTCCTTTCCGTCTTGACACCATAACGTTATTAAATTAATAATTAGCAGCAGTGACAATAATTCTCTCTTTTGTTCCCTCATAATGCCACTAAAATTAGGAAAGACATTATCGTTTCAGAATGTTGTTGTTCTTGTTACTGGTTGTTGTTGGTGTTGGCAGTGATGGCAGTGTTTTCACATTATTTAAGCAAGATGAAACTGCGGAGGCAAATTTTAACAATTGGTCTGATGATGGCTCAAGCATTTCCCATCAGTTAAAAGGCTTTCTTTCTCTGCCCCCCCCCCATCTCTTTTCTTTAGCCTCAGATCAACTAATGGTCTGTTGAATAAAATTTGGTAGATGGAAACCGCATTGAAACCTTGTCATCATTTTACATCCACTTTCCATACTGGCATGGGTTGGACGATTTGATAAGATCCAACAGGTGGAAGGACCACATCCTGCTCCAGCATTTCAGTCTTCAGTACGGTTTCTACAGTGGGATGTCCTTCCCAACACCAACTACTTTAACCCTTTAGCATTTAAACCACCCGTATCGGGCCCAAATATTTTACCCGGGGAGGGGTCAGGGTGTCAAAGGACATCCTGACCCACCTCTCAACTGTACTCTCCCGTTAATAACTTGTAGAATTCCCTAGTCCTTTAATAGCTCATTCTCTCATCTACGTTCTTTGAGCTCAGATGGTAAATAATTATGTGCTCTTAACATTTTGGCCTTTTAGACTATTTGTCTAAACCAGGTTTTCTTACCCCTTCCTTCTCCCTTTTGTTTATATTGTATGCTCTTGTTTTTCACTTTGATGAAGATCAGTTGCCTTAAGTCGAATGCCCTATGAAAATGAAGAATTTTATTCTCGCATTTACATATATACTGCATTCTGGGAATTTTGATCTGAAACAGCTGTTAGCTTTCTTATGTCTTGCTTTAAATGTAGTCCTATCGATGATGTACTGGTTAATCTTTTTTCCTCCATTTTCTAATTATTTGCATTGGTTCCTGATAAAATTTTTATCTTATTGTCACCTGCACTTGATGCATATGGTGTTTCTGCACACCATTGCCTGGGGATAACACAGGTAACAGATGCTGATAGTATATACGGATATTTTATCCCTTCGTCAGTTACTACAACTGCTAACTATATATATTATAATATATATATATATATTGTTGTGTCTGGGGAGAGTCATTCTCTTTTAGTGCCTTGTTATTTAACACACCGACAGGTAATGTTTCCACTCATTTACTTATTTATTCTTCCTAAAATTTTTATTGTTTCTTGCAACCTTTTCAATAGTCGTTGACTCTGTTTTCCGAGCATCATTCTTTTTGTTTGTTTGTGCACATGTTTGTGGGTCAGTGTGTGTGTGTGTGTATGTTTGGATGTATGTATTCTGCATATTCATGTGTGTGTGTGTGTGTGTGTGTGTGTGTCTGTGTACCTCTGTCTCCTTGTGTGTGCACGTCTGAGTGTGTCTGTGTATAAGTATTTTTGTGACGATGTACTGTGTCTGTATGTATGTATGGATGTGTGTCTCCATGTGTACACAAATACTAACCCACATACACATGCACACAAGCAAGCAAAAAGAACGCAGCTTGGATACTGGACAGGGTCAGGGACTATTGAAAACGTTGCAAGACGCAGGGAAAATTTTAGGAAAAGTAAATGAGTGGAAACTTTACCAGTGAGTGCGTTAAATAAAAAGGCACTAAAAGAGAATGACTCTCCCCAGACACAACAATATATATATATATGATATAGCTTCTTCCTGGCTTGGCTTTGTAAGCAAAGATTTACAGAGGAAGGATGCCCGTGACTGTTGCAGGCTTGCTGATGCTCAACAAATCAGCTCCAAGATAAACGTATGACCATAGAGGCTGCAAGTAAAGGTGGGCTGGTCAAGTTCGGTTGTAGCATCCTTGTTTTTCACCGCTTTTTTCTTGTCCTGCAGATGTCTTCAAAGGAGGCTGTTGCCCGGACGCCGGACACACATATTTATATGCATGTATGTATACATCTAAATTTGCATGTGATGGAAACTATAACGTATTCCAGAGATCTGATTAAAGTCACTGAAGTGGTTTAATAAAACTGAAACATGTGTGAAGTTGTCCACCATATGACCAAACATTCAATCACTACTTTTTATTTTAATTATTTTTATTTAATTCAAATTTCAAGATTGTCTCTCTTGCTTCTCTAAACCAGAATTAATCATTATGCTAACAATTTTCTTTTCTTTCTTTTTTTTTTGTCTTCTCTTTTTACTACAAGTGTGATTTTAAACATGTTCATATTGACTTAAACTGGAGGAATATTTGAATTTGTAGACCCATCAAATCCTATGCTTGCATGAAACAATGGATATTAAAAATTATTGGAATGAAACAGGAAGAAGGAGACCCATGCCCCACCCCGCTCTCTGATTCCCACTAACAGTTTCTTGAGGAAGATCAAAGATGTTGGACTG
>NC_043004.1:69638488-69653488 GCF_006345805.1 Octopus sinensis
TTATTGTTCTTATGGCCATGCTGGGGCATCACCTTGAAGAAAGGTTTAGTCAAACAAATCGACTCAAGTACTTATTTTTCTCTTCTTTTAAAACTTGGTACTTATTCTGTTCTATCGGTCTCATTTTCCAAATTGCTAAGGAATGTAAGAATGTAAACACACCAACACTAGTTACCAAGCACTGGTGACAGTCAAACAACGCAATCTCAAAGGCATATACACATAGATAGATACATACGTACATACATACACACACAGACAGATAGATAGATAGATAGATAGATGCATATATCTATCTATCTATCTATCTACCTGCCTACCTCCCTATCTACACTTCCTGTTACCTACTGTTACCTGTTACCAAGCAAGTTAATATTTTCCCCATGGTTTAGCATGCTTTTGCAGATGATTGGAAATGAATGACATTTATTTACAACAACCTTGCAATGTCAAGCCAAGGAGACACAAACACACACATGCACACATTTATATATATATATATATATATATATATATATATATATATATAGGGAGAATTCACAAAAAAACAAAAGACGAAGACAGGTGATGTAGACAACAAACAGATGTATTAGTATACACTCGGGAAGTGAAAAAATCTTTAAAGTTTCGAGCCCATGGGCTTTCACAGAAAGAAACAAGGAGAGAAAATACAGAATGTGTAGTGGCTATCGATCTATCATGGCGAAGTACCATATTTATCTCAATCCAAATATATATATATATATATATATATATATATATATATTATATATATATATATAGATTCAGATGAATATGGTACTTAAGTTGAGGCACCAGAATTTAGTACGGCATTATCCACACAATTTCAAAATAAGGTGATTAAAATCAAAATAAGCACCTAGGATATCCAGAAGTATATATCCAGATGTATTACTCTCCAGTAATATAAAGCCCCATAAGGGTAGAAGTATACATCTAAAAACAGATGAGTGGTACAACAAGGCACCAACATTTACTGGAAAATAGCAATTGATACAAATCCGACGCTATTGTAAAGGTTCATTGCGTATATTCTGGCAAAGACGTGTGTTTGCAACAAACATGAAAAATTTGTTTTACCTCTAGGAAGAACATTCGATATTTGTATCAACTGCTATTTTCCAGTAAATGTTGGTGCCTTGTTGTACCACTCATCTGCTTTTAGATGTATACTTCTACACTTATCAGGCTTTATTTTAATGGAAAGCAATACATTTGTATTGCAATATTATTTTTCATTGAAAACTTTTTCACTGTTCTCGTTCTGTTAACAGCTAGGTGTTCAGACGAGTATACTGGCATTGATGTGGCAACATTTGAAATATTGTCTAGGTAAATGCAGCAATATTCCAATATCCTTTGAGTAAAATCCAAAAGTCCAACAGAGTTTAATATGAGCCCTTCCAAATATAGAGTTTGAAACTGAAAGAAGCCCGTCGTATATATGTATATATATATATGTGTGTGTATGTGTGTTTGTCCCCCTAGCATTGCTTGACAACCGATGCTGGTGTGTTTATGTCCCCGTCACTTAGCAGTTCGGCAAAAGAGACCAATAGAATAAGTACTGGGCTTACAAAAAATAAGTCCTGGGGTCGAGTTGCTCAACTAAAGGTGGTGCTCCAGCATGGCCGCAGTCAAATGACTGAAACAAGTGAAAGAGAATGGAAGAGAGTTTAAGATGAGTCCTTCCAAATATAGAGTTTATAAGCAATATAAGATTCCCTTACACTGTATATAAATTCCTTACTGGGAATGGCCAAGTTTAAAAATCTGCAGGATCTCACTCATAAGGGAATCTTACATTGCTTAAGAACTCTATATTTGGAAGGACTCATATGAAACTCTGTTGGACTTTTGGACTTTATTCACAGGATATTGGAATATTGCATATATACTACTATGCCAATAAAAAGGATTTTACAAATTTAATACCCATACATATCTTACATCTATTTTCTTTCCTCTACCTCACTCTCTATTTTGTATCACATCTAAACTAACTATGACTTAATTTTCCTCTCACACCGTCTCCGATGAAGGGATATTATTAATTAATATCCTAGAAACAGCTGTTAGACCTTCTATCTATAAATGCTCTAATATCTATACAGCCTTGGTGTTTTTGTTATCTCATTACGCAAACATTCATATATACACACGCTGACATAGAACCAATGTTGAACCCTTTATTCACAAAATTACCGAATTTGGAACTTAACTATGGTCTGTCTATCGCACTTATTCAGCATTACCTGACACCTTTGGTCTCAATGACACCATTATCTCTTATATATATGTATGTATGTATGTATATATATATACACACACAATGGGCTTCTTTCCTGTCTACCAAATCCACTCACAAGACTTTGGTCAACTTCAGTCTATAGTAGTGTACCCAAGGTACCACACAGTGGGACTGAACCCAGATTCATGTGGTTGATAAGCAAGCTACTTACCACACAGCCACTCCTGCACCCATATATATATATATGTTTGTGTGTGTGTGTTTTTGTCTCCTCTACCACTTAACCACTGGAGTTGGTTTGTTTACTTCCCTGTAACTTAGTGGTTTGGCCCAAAGACACTGACAGCATAAGTGCCAAACTTCAATAATTAAAAAAAGGGTATTTAGGCCAGTCTATCTGACTTAAAATTCTTCAAAGTCATGCCACACCATAGCTGCAGTCATGTGACTGGGGCAAGTAAACGGTAAAGAGTAAATGGAAGCATTTGTCAGTGCTTGCAAGCAATTTACCAACTCCTCAAATCATCTCTCAGAGTTTTCTCTCCTCATCTTCTCTGTTATTTCTGTATTTTGGTCTCTTAGAATCTCCACTTTCTTGTCCACAGATACAAATATACATTAAATTGCACACTCACACGCATACACATGCACCACACGTGCACACACATTTCTCTATACATTCACACACACAAGTCACTACGCATTCACACACACATTTTACTATACATTCACACACACACAATTCACTACACATCTACACACACACACACACTTCACTATACATTCACACACACTGTTCACTACACATTCACACACACCACACATACAATACACACACCACACATTTCACTATACATTCACACATAACACACACACATGTGCACACATTTCACTACTCATTCACACACACACACACACACACACACACACACACTTACATACACTGAGGCACACTCACTCATTGACACATACACACACTCAAATTTAGATACGCATCTTTGAATATTTCTTCCTTATTAATCTTTTATTTTTATTGTTGTTATTTGCATCTTCTTCTCATTATTATTATTATTATTATTATTATTATTATTATTATTATTTCTTAAGTATATTTTCAACTGATTCTGCAAATTTTATATTTACATATGAATTATTGAAGCATGTGTGTTTATTTACACTTGAAAGGCCTCTGTAATAGTGAGCAGTCAACTATGAAGATTTTTGCTGCTAAAGCTCTTTCTCTCTCTCTCTCATTCTTTCTCTCTTTGCCCATCACTCTATCTCTCTCTCTCCCACTCCTTTTTCTCTTAATCTCTTTATCGCTTTTTGACTCTATCTCACACACACACACGTATTAAACCCTCTTATACATGCACATTAATTTGATTTTTCTTGTTCTGAATGTTGTGTGTGTGTATATATATATATATATATATATATATATATATATATACATACAGAGAGAGAGAGAGTAAAAGAACTGTCTGCATTGTAAATATCGTCTACAGGGTGCACGGATGGTATGATGATTTCTCTGGAAAAAATAGAACAGTATTTTTATTTTTTGAGGTATATTTGTCAAATTTAGGTCAGTTTGTCTTCATGACATGTTCTGTCAATCTCACTCAATGGACTCACCTTTGACCTCAATGACAGCCTCCAGGCAACCTTGGAACCAGTCACAGGCTTTTGTCATTATCTCTCGCTTTAGATTCCACCCCTCAAGCCCCTGGCAATCCTGGCCTGCAGCCCCTCCTTCGTGTTGCAGCTAGATTTGTAAGTCTCCACCATATTCCACACAAAAAAGTAGAGGGAATTGCAATTAGACAAGTTGGGAGGCCAAATGTCATGTGCTGTGTGATCAAAAAATTCTCCAATAGCCAGGCCTGGGTCTTCCATCCAGTGTGGCTGGACACAGGGTCTGGCTGCCTCACAGTATGCACTCTCTGCAGCTACCCAGTCACTCCAGAGATTCACAACCTCACCGACAACATGGATGTGGCTGTCAGTGTTCAGCCTGAGGCTCTCAACGAAGAAGTGGGGTGCCATGACATCACTTTCACTATGGATAACACCGAAGACCATGATTGCCTCTGGAAATATCGTCTGCATGACTCTAGATACATCTTTGGGTAAAACAGTGAGCCACCTGTTGTTCTGGGAGTTGATCTTCTGGTCTTGGCAGAAATTCTCCTCATTGGAGAACAACAGCATGTCTAGCTCCAGCAGGTTTCAACTTGTTGATCACTTCTTATTTCTTTATTGCCCACAAGGGGCTAAACATAGAGGGACAAACATGGACAGACAAAGGGATAAAGTCGATTACATTGACCCCAGTGTGCAACTGGTACTTAATTTATCGACCCCCGAAAGGATGAAAAGCAAAGTAGACCTCAGCAGAATTTGAACTCAGAACATAATGGCAGACGAAATACCGCTAAGCATTTCGCCCAGCGTGCTAACGTTTCTGCCAGCCCGCCGCCTTTTGTTGATCACTTGTTGGTGTTCAGGTGTTGCTTTTGCAGCATCCCTTCCTCATCTTGTATGAAAAGCAGTGAATATCCTCACGCACCACCACCAGCCTAATGAGCTTTTCATTGTCATCTTTCTCCCTTGCAATGACACCCATCAGCTTGCTGGGATCATTGTTGATGATTTCCTGGATTTCAGCAACAAATTCCAGTATTCTGTGTGGTGTCTGATCATTAATCATGGGATTTTCTCTCTGCTGTCCCCTTATAGCTGGGAGGTCAAAAGTCTCCCAGCTCCTTTCTGACCTTTTCCACCATCCTTCTGCTGATGTTGAGGAAGTCTGAAATCTTGTTTGTCCTTCCAGTGCAGATTTCAAGGAGGGCTCCATGTCCCTTTCACAAATTGGGGAGGTTCAAAATTTTCTAGTCAATCATTCTACAAAAAAAAAAAATAAAGCAAAAATAGTTATGTTTTTAAGGAAAAAAAGACTGACAACAAAACTTTAAAAAATGTATAAAATTAGCAGTTAAAAATTATGAACAAATGCCATCCACAAGCTATATGTAGGTGAATCTACACCTTGATATGAGAAAGTGAGCAGTACCTTCTCCAATACTCAATTACTCAGTTGTTAAATAAAGTGGTACCTTTCTATAAAGCTTTGCTGACTGAAGTTTAAGAAGTTAATGTACCGTAGCTAAAGTCACACAACTTAGTCACTCCTCATTGATATTTGTTATCCTGTACAACTTGTGTGTGTGCAAGCATGACTGTGTAGTTAAGATGTTTGGTTCCCCCCCCCTACATGGTTTCAGGTTCAGTACCTTAGGCATGGTAAAGACCCCCTTCAGTCATGAATGACCATGGGATTGTATCTAGAAAGTTCCCCTCCAAGACACAAGTCCAGGCAAGATTGTTTATGGAAGACCAGCAGTCGGCCATGCATGCCAGCCTCTCTTCTCCATGCCACCGATATTATCCAAGAGAAAGCAAAGTCCAACACAACTTGGCACTATTGACCTCGCAACTCATTTCTACAGCTGAGTGAAGTAGCGCAACATGAAATAAAGTGTCTTGCTCAAGAACACAGCACAGAGCCCAGTCTGGGAATCGAACTCACTGCCTCATGATTGTGAGTTTGATGCTCTAACCACTTAGCCATACACCTTCATGTCTTGGGCAAGTGTGTACTATTAAAGCTGTGGTCTAGAGCAAAGCTTTGAGAGTGGATTTGAGAGATAGAAACTGAAACTAGCCCCTCACGTGTGTGTGTGTGTGTGTGTGTGTGTGTGTGTGTGTGGTTAGTTGCTGTGTCTTTGTCTTGATGCTATGTGACGGATGGACACTAATGTCACTATTAAGGCGGCGAGCTGGCAGAATCATTAGGATGCCGGGCGAAATGCGTTGCCGGATTTCGTCTGCCGTTAGGTTCTGGGTTCAAATTCCGCCGAGGTCCACTTTGCCTTTCATCCTTTCAGGGTCGATAAATTAAGTACCAGTTACGCACTGGAGTCGATGTAATCGACTTAATCCGTTTGTTTGTCCTCTCTGTGTTTAGCCCCTTGTGGGCAGTAAAGAAATAACTAATGTCACCATTATGCAAGTAATGTTTGTTTCGTGTCTCCTGTAAAAACATGTAAGTGTTTGTGACAGGAAGGGCATCCAGCCATGGAAAAAAATCTGCCTCAACAAATTCTGTCTGATCCACGCAAGCAATGAAAAGTGAATGTCAAAACGATGAAGATGGAGAAGGTGTGTGTGTGTGTGTGTGTGTTTGTAAATTTATTAGCTGCGATGGTTTGTCAACTGCTATTCAGCCCTTTGTTGACCAAGAGCAATGTCTTGTATTTTCATGGGAGATAGAACAATAAATTTTATAATTGGATTTATATTACCATTATATCATTGCATATTTAATTATCATCATTGTTTTCCAATGTTTGTTTGAAGAACCATTTCTGTGTGTAGGCTGCTGTTTGAATTTTCCTTCAAAATAAAAAAAAAAAACAATCTTCTGCGACAATAATGAAACATAAGAATGGAGCAGAAGATGTCTTTCTGTTTTTTGTTTGTTTATATTTTTAATTTTTTAAATTTTTTATTTGAATAGAATAGTCTTTGAGGAATTGTCAAGTACATCAGTGCTGCTTTGTGTAGTTTTCTTCCGTTTGTCCATATTGTTTCTGTCTATTCTGAAGCGTGACACATGATACAAAGTAATGTTTTGTTTGTTTGTTTGTTTGTGTGTTCCTTCATTTGTTCATTCCTTCTTGTGTTTCGTTGCTGAGTGTGGTGATGACGATGATGACAACCAAGATGAAGGTGATGATGACAATGTTAATGATGATGGTAATGGTGATGATAATATTGATGATAATAATAATGGTAGTGATGATGATGATGTCTATGATGAAGGTAATGGTGATGAAAATGATGATGATGATGGTGGCGGTGGTGAGGATGATGACAATGACAACAATGTTTAGAAGGTGTTTGCATATCTTTTCAGCCTTAGATAAACTGGCAATGTCACGTCGTGGTGGTGGTGGTGGTCGTCGTCGTCGTCGTCGTTGTGGCAACAGTGGGGGCGGCAGTGGTGGTGGTGGTGAAGGGGATGTAGAGGAGATATTCTTCCCTTGTGCAAGTCTTGATTAAAAGCTAAAATGCATTCCCTGAAGTATGTCCGAAAACAATGTGCTCAAAAGCGGTAAATCCTGCAGCCATCAAACAACAACAACAACAACGGAACTGTCATCACCATACTGCTAATCAAACCAAAAAAATCAAACCAGACCAAATCAAACCAAACCATATCAAACTAAACAATGTTTTAATGAACAAGCTTCTTCAAATGCTAGAAATAATAGCGAAATTTCTTTGCCGAATCATCCCATCTCTCTGTATATCTAAGACTGTTATGTTGTCCAACGTTTCCTTCCTTTTTGTAAGATGGTTAGGATGTGATTAGGATAGATTTAACTGCTATGTTCAGCAGGTCAAATGACTGCATAGAAGCTTGCTTGTTGACATAATCATTGTTTGTAGACTGTGTGAACCAGTTTTATTGAATTTAATGTTTGCTGGTTGTTACCATTATTGATCTTGGTGTTCAATATCATTAATTGTAGATCTTGGTGTTCGATATCATTATTTGTACATCTTAGTATTCAGTATCATTATTTGTAGATATTGATAATCAATCAATACATTATTTGTAGATCTTTGTGGTCAATCAATATCTTTGATCTGTAGATTTTGGTGATTGATATCATTGTTTCTAGAATTTGTAGGTCGGCTCTTATTCATTTATTGAATTTGTAGTTTACTGTTGTTCTTTATAGATGTAGCTATGAGTTTGTATCAAGTCTGTATCAATCATAGGAACATACAACAGTTACTTTACCAATTGGTCCACCAGAAGAAGAAAAAAATCAACAAGTGCAGGCATGGCTGTGTGGTAAAAAGCCTGCTTCTCAACCACATGGTTCCAGGTTCAGTCTCACTGGGTGGCACCTTGGGCAAGTGTCTTCTACTCTAGTCTCAGGCCAACCAAAGACTTGTGAGTAAATTTGGTAGACGGAAACTGTGTGTGTTTGTCCCTCATTACCATGTGACAACCAGTGTTGGTTTGTTTGCATCCCTGTAGCTTGGTAGTTCAGCAAAGGAGACTGATAGAATAAGTACTGGGCTTTAAAAAATAAGTCTTGGGGTCAATTTGTTCGACTAAACCCCCTCAAGGCAGTGCTCCAGCATGGCTGTAATCAAATGACTGAAACAAGTAAAAAGATTACAAAAAAATTACCCTTTCTCCCAATCTTCTACACCAAAAAGCTAGTTGGTTACCCTGATTCTGTATCTTTATTTAATACCATTCATTGTTGCCATTCAATTCTATGTTTGTCTTTTTCTCATTGCAGGAAGAATATGAAATCAGTCCCGATGAAAAACGGCCTTCCATTGCCCAGATGGTGTTTGATAAATACCTTAGCTCAGAGGTATGTTAATTTAAAGCTTATCTGCTTTTATAATACAATAGTTTGCAAGATACTTTATGTGAATTTGTGTGTTGAACAAATTTTGTTTTGTCTGGGGAGGCATACTGCCTTAATATCTAACACACTCACTGGTTAATTTCCACTCATTTATTACATCTTTTCTTTTCCACAATTTTCATTGCTTTTGAGTCTCAGCATCCATTGACAAGGTTTCAAAAGCAACGAAATTTTTGAAAAGAACAAATATGAATAATATATGAGTGGAAATTGAACCGGTGAGCATGCTTGATATCAAGCCAGTATGATTCTCCCCAGACACAACACAACTAATTCTCTCCACCTTAAAAAGAAAAAATGTGTTAAGAAAATATTTCATTTGATATGTGTCAAAGACTGCAAACTGGTAGAATTGTTAGCAGACTGGGCAAAAATATTTAGCAGCATTTCGTCCACATTTACATTCTGAGTTCAAATTCCACCAAAGTTGACTTTGCCTTTCATCTTTTCAGAGGTCAACAAAATAAGTACCTGTTACACACTGGAGGTCAATGTAATCATCTATCTCCATCTCTCAAAATTCAGGCCTTGTGCCAAGAGTAGAAAGGATTATTAAGCCAGAGGCATAAGGCAGCGAGATGGCAGAATCTTTAGCATGGTGGACAAATTGCTTAGCAGCATTTCATCCATCTTTATGTTATGAGCTCAAATTCTGCTGAGGTTGACTTTGCCTGTCATCCTTTCAGGGGTCAATAAAATAAGTACCTGTTAGACACTGTCAATGTAATTGACATGCCCTTCCCCTCAAAAATGATTGGCCTTGTGTAAAAATTTGAAGCCATTACTTCATATATGTTGTGTAAGAGAGGATGCAGAGAGTGGATCACAAAATGGTGTTGTGGAGTTGGACTTGTGTTTTGAGATGCACAACATCCCACCACCATTTCTGTCGCTCTGTATGTATGTATATATATCTATCTGTATATATGTATTTATATATGGGTGTGTGTGTGTATATATATATTATATATTACTCTTTTACTCTTTTACTTGTTTAAGTCATTTGACTGCAGCCATGCTGGAGCACCGCCTTTAGTCGAGCAAATTGACCCCGGGACTTATTCTTTGTAAGCCCAGTACTTATTCTATCGGTCTCTTTTGCCGAACCGCTAAGTGACGGGGACGTAAACACACCAGCATCGATTGTCAAGCAATGTTAGGGAGACAAACACAGACACACATACACACACATACATATATATATATATATACGACAGGCTTCTTTCAGTTTCCGTCTACCAAATCCACTCACATACCGAAAATTTAGAAATAGCAGCCAAAGACACCTCATTTCTTTTTACTACAGAAATGATTCCACAGATAACAATATTTGTAACTCACGTAGGCAAAAAGAAGAAAAAAATAATGAAATCAAACAGTCTTCAATTAATTATGGATGTGTTTCTGGATTAGAATTATACAAATTCATTTCCATCATCAATATAATATTTCGAGAATTTTTTGCCTATGTGAGTTACAAATATTGTCATCTGTGGAGTCATATCTCTAGTAAAAAGAAATGAGGTGTCTTTGGCTGCTATTTCTAAGTTTTCGGTACGTGGTGAAGCAACTTGTTGCTTAACCCTTACTTATATTTAATTATATATAAAAACTTTTTGTAAAAGTTTCTACTGATAACGGTTCTCTTTCCATACTGAAACTACTTGGTAAAATTTATTAATTATTAAATTAATAATTCTTTACCCTAAATATATATAATATATATATATAGGCGCAGGAGTGGCTGTGTGGTAAGTAGCTTGTTTACCAACCACATGGTTCCGGGTTCAGTCCCACTGCGTGGCACCTTGGGCAAGTGTCTTCTACTATAGCCTTGGGCCAACCAAACCTTGTGAGCGGATTTGGTAGACGGAAACTGAAAGAAGCCCGTCGTATATATGTATATATATATATGTATATATATATATGTATGTGTGTCTGTGTTTGTCCCCCTAGCATTGCTTGACAACCGATGCTGGTGTGTTTATGTCCCCGTCACTTAGCGGTTCGGCAAAAGAGACCGATAGAATAAGTACTGGGCTTACAAAGAATAAGTCCCAGGGTCAAGTTGCTCGATTAAAGGCAGTGCTCCAGCATGGCTACAGTCAAAATGACTGAAACAAGTAAAAAATATATATATATATATAGAAAACAGAAACCATTGACTGAAACCATTCAAGGTAGTGCCCCAGCATGGCCACAGTCAAAATGACTGAAGCAAGTGAAAAAACAAGGTAACTACTACAGTCTTGCCCTTCTGCTACAACTATGATACACACACGTACAGTACAGTATCACCTGTTAACATTGATGGTTGGTGACTACTGAAGCACAACACAGAAATTAGTTGGCACGGTTTAACGATAAAATACAGGTGACCAGGTAGATATAGACATTACCTGCCTGCTAATCATTTTCTCACCTCTACCGCCATCCGCAACCACTCCTAATTATAGGTTTTTATGCTTTGGATATAAACAGTAATTATAGAAGGCAGTGGCTACCTGTTACACAAGGAGGTGTGAATGTGTGTGTGTGTACTTTTCCTTGTTGACTAGTATATAATTATGAGATATTATCATTAAAGTGGAGGAAGATTAGTGGACTGCTCTGACATCAGTCAATAAATATTGAAAAAAAAAAATAGTTAAGGTTTTGTTTATTTGTTTAGCCTCACATCAGTCCTGATCAAGCAGACATATGTTCAAAGGCTTTCCAGCCAAGGCCATCATGTCTTCTGTGCTAGGAAATTACGGGTGTGTTATCCAACATCTTTTTCTTATTTTTTGTTAGAATTTGGGCTGAAGATCTGGCTAGTATTTCTAGCATCTCCAGTGACCTTGTAGTGGCTCCCTCATTAGAAAAAAAAGTGTATAATTTTCTTTGGGGTTAGCTGGCTCCTTTCATCAGACGTTTACAGTGACCTTATTCAGAACATGTTTAAACATTGTCCTATTTTGTAAATTGAATATTTGAGATTTGTTCATAGGTGCAGGCGTGTCTGTGTGGTTCCCTTCCCAATTGCATGGTTCTGGGTTCAGTCCCATTGCATAGCACCTTCAGCAAGTGTCTTCTTCTATAACATCCACATTTTCCAAATGTGAAATTTTCTGAACAGAAACTTTATGAAAGTGGACTTTCATACATATATATATATATATTATATATAGTAGGTGTAGGAGTGGCTGTGTGGTAAGTAGCTTGCTTACGAACCACATGATTCCAGGTTCAGTCCCAATGTGTGGCCCCTTGGGCAAGTGTCTTCTACTATAGCCTTGGGCTGACCAAAGCCTTGTGAGTGGATTTTGTTGACAGAAACTGAAAGAAGCTTGTTGTATATATATATGTGTGTGTGTATGCATATGTTTGTGTGTCTGTGTTTGTCCCCCTAACATCGCTGGACAACTGATGCTGGTGTGTTTACATCCCCATAACTTAGCGGTTTGGCAAAAGAGACCAATAGAATAAGTACTAGGCTTACAAAGAATAAGTCCTGGGGTCGATTTGCTCAACTAAAGGTGGTACTCCAGTGTGGCCACAGTCACATGACTGAAACAAGTAAAAGAGAGTAATGAGTATATATATATATATATATATATATATATATACACACACACACACACACACACACACACACACACACAGTGAGAGTGAGCTGTTTACCTGCTGCCCCTCTGTCAAACTCTAACTCTGATCACCTGGCACAAGACCACCTCCCCCAAAATCCACCCCCTTTTCAAAGGATCTTCGTCTTGCAAGTTACTTGGTGACCCCTGCTGGTGCTGGCACCACATAAAATGCACCCAGTCCATTCTTCTAGGTGGTTGGCATTAGGACAGTCATTCAGCCATAAAAATTGTGTTAAACCAGACAGTAAAGTCTGGTGCAATCCTCTGGCTTGCCAGCTCCTCTCAAACTATTCGCAGTGGAGGCACATGACTTTGTCGTGGAGGTGTTGGACTCATGATCGTAAGATTGTGGTTTCAATTCCTGGACTGGGTGATGCATTGTGTTCTTGAGCCAAATACTTCGTTTTATGCTGCTCCAGTCCACTCAGCTGGCAAAAATGAGTAATCCTGTGTCGGAGCAGTGTTGTGTCTAGGTGGGAAATGTATATGTCATGGAAACCAGCCCATATCAGTTGGCATGGCTCAAGAAAGTACCTTTTTTTTTTTTTTTACTTTAAACCATTCAAACCATGCCAGTATGGAAAACGGATGTTAAATGATGATGACAATGATGTGTGCACACACACAAACAAACAAACACGTGGTGTATTCCAGGAGTCTTCAGACATTTTCAGGGGAGATATTTCTTAAATTTCAAAGAAGTAAGAAAATTCTAATCTCCTTTGAAGTAGGATCCTCTAACTCTGATACACTTGTTGTATCGCTGCAGCCACTTCCTGAAGGCCCCATGGGATTCCTCCAAAGTAAAGCTATGCAAGACACGAATTACAGCCATCTTCGTCATCAAGATGACTATTCCTGAGATTCTCCTTCACTTTGGGAACCAACCAAAAATCATGGAGAGAAAGAGCTGGACTGTAGGGACAGTGAGGGGCAGTTTAGGGTTAATAAATGTACAGGGGGTGGGAGTAATTCTTGATGAGTTTCCACTTCCAACGAAGATCTTTTGGTTGTGTAGGTTCTCTTTTACTTGCAGACATGCTGGAGCACCACCTTGAGGATCTTTTTTAAAGCTTGGTACTTATTCTATCGGTCTCTTTTGCTGAAGTACTAAGTTACAGGAATGCAAACTCACAAACACTGTTGTCAAGTAGTAATGGGAACAAACACTGTCACAAAGACACACACACATACATATATACGACGGGCTTCTTTCAGTTTCCATCTACCAAATCCACTCACAAGGCTTTGGTTGACCTGAGGCTATAGTAGAAGACACTTGCCAAAGGTGCCATGCAGTAGGACTGAACCTGGAACCATGTGGTTGGGAAGCAAACTTCTTATTACACAACCACTCCTGCACCTGAATAGGTTTGCATTAACAATATCTCTTCATGTCTGTGGCAGTCCATTATCCTCTTCTCACCCTACAACCCCGGGTCTTCCTTAGTTTTTCTCTACTGCGTACCACCTTCACTGTAAGCACCAACACCATATGTGTGTGTGTGTGTGTCTGTGTGTGTACATGTATGTGTGTGCTCCCACACACTAAATAGAAATCACTTTAACTGATCGACCAACCTGCCACCATGACTATTAAGTATTCTGTTTCAAGTTGTGAGTCCAAGTGAAGTATTTTGGTGGTTTCTGTTGAGAGGGTCATGTAGGTGTAAAAGAAGAGCAAGAGAGGGAGAGAGAGAGAGAGAAAGCAAGGCAGAGAGAAAAAGCAAGACACACAAAGAGAATGAAAGAGAGTAAGACAAAGAGAAAAGACAGAGCAAGCAAGACAAAGAGTGAGAGAAAGAAAGAGTATGAGTTAGAGTGAGAGAAAGAAAGAGTATGAGTTAGAGTGAGAGAAAGAAAGAGTATGAGTTAGAGTGAGAGAAAGAAAGAGTATGAGTTAGAGTGAGAGAAAGAAAGAATATGAGTTAGAGAGAGAAAAAGAAAGAGTATGAGTCAGAGAGAGAAGGAGAAAGAGTATAAGTCAGAGAGTGAGAGAAAGAAAGAGTATGAGTTAAAGTGAGAGAAAGAAAGAGTATGAGTCAGAGAGAGAAGGAGAAAGAGTATAAGTCAGTGAGAGAGGCAGAAAGAGAGTATTACACAGAAAGAGAGAGAGAAAGTGATACAGTTAATGAAAGAGAAAACAAAGCAGAGAGAGAGAGGGGGAGGAAGAGAGAGTGTTTTGGTTCTTTCCATTTATCAATACCATTTCTATTGATTGTTCCTGTTTAATGGTCAGGCAGCATCGAATGGTTTTCATTTCACAAATCTCGGACAAATGAAAAATAACTTTGTTTCTCTTTCTTTCTGTGACCATCTCTCTCTATTTTTGTCTTCAACACAATCCTTCTCGATTTAACGTCACCTCTTAACATCGTTTAGGCTGGCTTGCTCAATCAGGGATATCACAAAAACCATTGTTTGTCCACATCTTTGGTTTCTGTTACAGAGTTTCATTTTTGTTTCCTTTTGTTTTCTTTCCATGTGGCTTCTTGAATGTCTAGAGGAAGAAGACACCTACAATTGTGTGTGTGTGTGTGTATGTATATATATATGTGTATATATATATATATAT